>NC_061862.1:83800845-84011485 GCF_907164915.1 Impatiens glandulifera | reverse complement strand
GAATTATTTAAATAATAATAAAATCCATTCATTAATCAATTAACTAAAATATGATATAATTCTTCCTACTAAAAGTTGACGGATAATTTGAGGGAAGTGAGTATTTTTTAAATAATATTTAATTACAATTAAATATTTATACGAATTTATCCTGACAATAAAAATATTTTAGAGTAGCCACGTGAAGTAGTAACTGAGATAAATGATGATGATTATTATTAGTGGTCAAATATAGTAATAAGTAGTGACTGGTAAAAAAAAAAAAAAACATCGGTCAGAGGTCACAAGATGGGTTTCAGCATAAATGAGAAACAAAAGCATCTTCCGTAGACTCCCGTGGAAAATAAAGCATATCATGTCCGTACTCTATGTATCTCGTAATTCACAATTATTTAAAATTTTAAATAGTTTTATTTATTATAAAATTATAAAAATTGGTTTATTAATAATAAAATAATACATAAAAATATGAACATTTAAGGGAAATTTGACTGAAGGAAACTAAAAATGTCTTTATTTGATTTTTTTATCGGCGCATAAATTTAAATGCGTTGATAACACTTTTTTTTTTGACAAAAATATCCCCGTTGCAAAAAGTTTATAATCCGGAGACACAACTCCGGTTACGTCTCGCAACCGGCATTCGCGAGACGCAATTTATTTATTATTATTTTTTAAAATTTTTTAAAATAAAATAAAAAAATTGCGTCTTACGAATGCCGGTTGCGTCTCGCGACTGTAGATTTTTCACATGACATTCGGTTGCGTCTCACAACTAACGGTTGCGTCTCGCGAATGCCGATTGCGTCTCGCGAATGCCGGTTGCGTCTCACGATTATGGACGTCTTGTGATAGGGGCAAAATCGTCCAAAAAAATAAAAAGGTGTCACCAGCGCATTTAATTTTATGCGCCGGTCAAAAACTCAAATAAGGTAATCTTTAAGGCCATTTAGTCAAATTTTCCAATATTTAGTTTAATAACTTAGGAGAAAAATAATGGTTTTGATGATTTTAGGGTAATAATTATTTTTTAATAAAAAAACTTAAATGTATTGATATATATAAATGAAATAAAAAATAATAATTTAAAATAAAATATATTTTAATATTTTTATTAATAAATTAAGTAATGGGATATAATGAGAGGATAGTGAAATGATGATTAATTTTGTTTGAGTTATTAAAATAACATGAAAAAAGATTTAGAGTTTGCTTGGTTAGGGTTTATTAAAATAAATAATTATTTATTTAAAAGTTATTTATAAAATATTGATGGGTAATAATTTTGAGGAGTTGAGTTTTTTTATATAAAAATATTAATATATAATGATAAAATATTAAAATAAAATAAATAATATTTTAATATTTAAATTGAGTAATATAATTTACGAAAAGATATTAAATAATGTTTGATTATAGTTAACTTAAAAAAACAAAAACATATATATTTAAAATATAAATAAAATATATTTTAATTAATATATTGTAAGTTTAAATAATTAATAAATAAGTGATAGAATAAAATTTATTTAAATAATAGAATGGGCGATAAAATAAACTTGTTTAGTTGTAACTTATTATAAACACTCAAAATCTATCTCTCAATTTATAATATTATAATAATTATTTTAATTTATTTTTAAATAAATAAAATCAAAATAATTAAACTTATGATAAAAATCCATTTAAAATAATTAATTAGGATTAATTATTATGTTAATTAATCAAATTAATTAAGGATTAAGACCAAAATACAAAATAAAATTATTTAGGATAAATGTTTTACCCATTTTATCTCAAAATAAAAGACAAAAATAAATATTTTTGATGAATTATTGTATCCATTTCATCTAAAATGAATTATATATTTAAATCCTAAAAATATATTAAAAAAAACAAATTTGTAAAAAATTTTCCATATTTATTTTAATATTTTGTGTATTTAAAAAGATCAAAACTAAATTCAAGAGGTTGAAAAAAATATCAATTTCAAACAAACCCTTAAGGTTTTAAAATAAAAATAAATTCATAATCGGGTGTAGCCGAAACTGGGAAATAAACTACAGTCGAAAATTGGGCCATCAGATGAGCATTAAGAACTCATCCAACGACCCAGACACGCCCGCGTAGCCGGCTTTAACAAAGGGAACGCGCGCCCGCACTACACCTTAAACCCTATAAACTAACTAGACGTTATCCCCGTTAGCCCAAATACTCACGGAATGCCCAACGCTAATGGATCGCTAGGACGCGTATGAAACGACGTGGTTTTGGCCTCCTGTCTTCTTCTTCATCGTGACGCCGTGAAGATAAGCTTCAAGATCCATGTCGATTTTGGTTTTTTGGAACTCGACGACTGATTCAAAACACAGAATGATCACCCTACGGTGGTGATCATTCTGCTTATAAAAGTAGGCCTCTTCACTACCTACTCCGGCGACTTAAGCTAACTTAAGCTAAGAATAGTCAAAATGTAATTAATCACTTTTGGCTGAATTAACCCACTTAACTGATTCTGCCCACTTGGCTCCTCCAACCGACATTGGGACAGTATAAATACCCCCATGGATCATTCCGAAGCCAAAGAACCAACTCATACCCTTGAAATCGAAGAAAAACAAAAAATCCACCATTAAAGCTTTAAGCTTTGGGATTTTTCGAATTTTCTATTTGAGACCTTAAAGCTTGGATCTAAGCATCCAAAAAGCTTCCTAAAGATTAAGGAGTGTTCTCCAATTCTTGGTAAGATTCTAATCACCCTCTAATTCATATTTACAATTTGAAATTTTTATATTTCAAATTGCATAAGCTTGTATGCTTGTTGTTTATAGTATTTTATGGTTAAAAATTCATAATTAGATGATTTATAAACTAAATGGATAGGTTAGAATTGATCAATCAATCTAAATAACAAAAACTCAAATTTGAATTTTTAAAAAAATGAGTTTGTTGTTCTTGGGTTAAATATGTTGAATCATATCCTAAAAATCTTCCCAACATGATTGTAAAAATGTTGGGCAACTGTTTGGATCATGTTTGATCCATCTCGATCATGTTTGATCAAAATAAAAAATTTCAAAATAAAATGAAAAATTTGAGTTCTTAAATGGGTCAAAATGAACATCTAGTGTTCTTGTTTTGATATCAATCAAGTATATGTGATATAAGGAAACTATTGGAAGACTCATTTTCACTTCAAAACAGTTTCAAAATTAAAAAAACTCAAATTTTGATCACAAATTGTTTTTGAACAAATTGATCATCATAAGTCGATTGATACCTTGAGATGATGATCAAAATATTCTTGGAAGGTTTGTAAAGCTACCCAAGTTCTTGGATTAAAGAATTAGAGCTAAAAAATGGATCATTGTGTTCTTGAGGACCGAGGCTTGTTAGCTTAGGACCAAGAGATCCAACCAATAATCTTCGGTCCGAACCGAGACTAAGGATCGAGAAAATTAAGTTAAGACTGATGTTCTTGAGTTAGGACCGAAACCTAGGACTGATGTTCTTGTGCTAGGACCAAGAAAATCGACCGAGGATTCTCATATAGGACATAGAGGTCTGAGTTTAGGACCGAGACCGAGACTCCCAAGACCTAGGATCGAGAGGTCTAACCTTAGGATCGAGAGTTCTAACATTGCGACTGAGACTCACAAACCCTAGTACCGATAGTCCTAACCTTGGGACCGAGACTCTTTAACCCTAGGGCCGAGAAGTCGGGACATAGAGCTCTTGAGCCCAGGACCAAGGAACTTAGCCTAGAGTTAGCCTTAGACCGAGATGTTTTTACACCTCGACTGAGAAACCTAGCTCCAGGCTAGTCCAAGACCGAGAGGTTTTTACACCTAGACTTGTGATCGATTTAAAAAAAAAATTGATCGACTGGAACGCTCTTTAAAAATTTATTTTGAAAACGTGAGGGGAATTAATTTTAATGTTTGAAAAATTGAAGTTTAAAAAATGAGGCTTTATAGACAACTCCATATTTTACCTTCCCGTCGAATTTGAGAGAGATTGAGAGTTTTTAATGGGAAGTATGTCATTGGCCTACTTTAACTTTTTTCAATATTAATTAATCCTCACGACTAGAAAGTCGCCACATAATTTCAAAAATTAGGAAATTAAGAGAAGTGAGTTCAGCGTTTAGTTACGTGTGGGAAAAAGTTTTTTAGACGCTATATCCCACAACGCCCCTAAGGTCTCTACTAATTAATTTTGGCCTTTTTTCAAATTTCTTACTATTTATGTTTTAGAATTTTTCATTTTAAACATTTAGAAAGCTTGAATGCAAGATAAATGATGAAATAAAATGAATAAACAAAGACACAAGAAAACCTAAGAAAATAATCTACACATAAAGTTATTCTAAAAAATCAAGACTAAGAAATTTATTTATCAAAATTTTAATTAGTCTAAGTCTAGATTGATTTTTAAGAAATTTATTGAAGTGAATTATATAAAAGATCTAATTAATATATATATATATATATATATATATATATATATATATATATATATATATATATATATTTTAATTGTTTGTATGATTTGCTAGTTTAAGTTTTACTTTCTGTATCTTTATAAAATGTAAATATGAAAATAGTTTAACCATGTAAATAAATAATTAAAAACAAAAGAAGCTAAACAAGGATCTTTGATCCAATAACTTTTTTTTATAAAACTAAATTCGACCCTTGAATTGGCCATTTGAAGAAACCTAAAAAAAATCAAAACACAAAAATAATAATAATAAAATAATTAGTTTTGTTACATGTTATATAGTTTTATAGAATTTTTTTATACAACTTGGGATCCATTTGGATCACCAAATAAATCTTTAGCTAGAATTATGTAAAAATCCGGCGCTTTCCAGATGACGCTTACTCTGTTGTAACTGTTGCAGATACTTAAGAAACCTCTCCAACTTAAGTCTTTTTATGCAACTTCAATAGGGAGAGATTTCTTAAGTATCTGCAGCAGTTGCAGCAGAGTAAGCGTCGTCTGAAAAGCATCGGTAGCCTGGTTCAACAGCAATTGTAGCAGGGCAAGCGTCGTCTGAAAAACGTCGAGTTTTACCTAATCCTAGCTAAAGATTTATTTGGTGATCCAAATGGATCCCAAGTTGCATACAAAAATTCTATAAAACTATATAACATGTAACAAAACTAATTATTTTATTATATATTTTTTTGTTTTGATTTTTTTTAGGTTTATTTAAATGGCCAATTCAAGGTCGATTTTAGTTTTATAAAAAAAAATTTTGGATCAAAGATCCTTGTTTAACTTCTTTTATTTTTAATTATTTATTTACATGGTTAAATTATTTACATATTTATATTTTATAAAGATGCAGAAAGTAAAACAAACAATTACATTTTATAATGAAAAAGGCAAACACAAACACTCTTATTGATAGCAATAGACAAAACAAAAGAAATCAAGAAGCTTACAAAGTGACTGCTTTCTTGATTTTTGGATAATTGAAAACTTTAAGTCGGAGAGGGAGGAGGTCATCTTTTGCTAAGGTGTTAAAGAGTATTTATAGGCAAAGCTAGTGTTCAAAGACCAATTTAACACACTTACGTTAAAAACAGAAAATAGTTTTAAACATTTACAGATGTTTAAAATAATGGAGCAATCTTCACTTGACATGTCAATTTTTCATCCAATGGAATTTAAGTTTTATTTAATAATAATTTAATACTTGTCATTTTAATTTTATAATTAAAAAATAACCAAGTCTTCATGTTTCTCTTGCTCATGTTTGAAGTCTTCTTTTTTTGTTTGTAACATCTTCCATTTTTTTCATTTTTTTCTTGACAACTTCACTTTTTCCCTTTGACTGCACTTCTTCTTTCATCTTTTTTTTAACTCGGGGTTGTGGAGAGATTTTACGTTCTTCAACCGTTAGTTTTTTTTGTTTGTTTTAACCGTTATCTTTTTACACATCCCTTCATCTTACCAAATGATTTTGTTAAAAAAAACAAGCAATTTTATTTTATTTTAATTATTCCTATTTCTAAGGAACAATTCTAAATTAAAAAAGAATACAAACTAATTAATTCAAGAAATCTAATCTAACAAAAACTAATCTAAAAAATAAAGAAAACTAATCTAATTAAAATAAAAAAAATATAACTAATGACTTTATATAAAAACGTTAATATTTATTTTGTAATTCTTTTATTTATATATATAAATACCCAAGATAATTAATTAAATAAAACCTTGAATATTATAAGTATAATAACTTTACTAAGTGTTGTAACTTAGACAAATTATTATCTTAACTATTAAAAATCCAAAATTAATTATTTTTAAAAATTTAATTGTCTAAAAATAACCGTCTTTAAAATAAATCGTGCAATGAGCCCGCGAGTGAATTCGAGAAACTTGTATAGGCTCAGATTTATTAAAATCATAAACTATAAAATTTTTGGGGGTGAAAAAATGAGTGTCTACAAGACCGGTAATCCCAACCAAGGACCGAGATCCCTAACATCCTAATCGAGGGACTCCGATACACAAACTAAGAGCTCCCAAGCCCAAACCGAGGGTCTCTGGATCCCGACTGATAAAATTGATCCCGAGCCTTAAGACTCCGGTCCTAAGGCCTGTTTGGTTTCACTTTTAAAAATCCAAAATTATTTTTGTAATTTTGGGACTCCATGTCATTTTCTAAAGTCCCGAAAATTTAGAAAATATATTTTAAATATTTTGGGGATATTTCTACAAAACTATTTCAACAAAGGCTTGTTTTATGTTTATTTCTAAACCCTAATGCCTTTAAAAATAACTGATATTTTTTAGGTATTTCCACCATAGTTATCATCCGTAACAGATATCAGCATTTAAATATTGTTATTTCAATATTTTAAATAACGCTAAAACCTATAATTATGACTAGGATCGGAAGAATAATCGGTTAAAAACTCAAACCGTTATACAAACAATTTTCAAAAAGTCAAGTTTATAAAGTTGAGACCGTTCTTGAATGGGTACATAAGACATATCGCGAAATTTTTTCCCCGAGTATCATTAACTTCGAACCAAACGAAACTCTGGTGTAAAATACGTTTGTACACGTACATCTCTTTTATTGATTTTCTTAATATCAATTGGCGGCCCTATTTTTTAAAAATAAATATATTTTCTTAAATTAATTATGTCTAATTAATTTAAACCGAATTTCATAATCGTTATTTGATTATAAACAAATTCTTAGATTATTAAAAAATTAAACAAAATTAATTATTTTCACATAATAAAATTTAAAAATAATTAATTTTAAAAGTTGACCAGCATTATGAAATCTTTTAAAATAATGCGCGCAAACTAAAAATTGAAATGATCGAACTGAGATTACACTTATTTAAATAATATTGATAGTGATTTTGAGAGAGAGTTTTTTTTAATAAAAATAATTAAAAAGTAATGATATGTATTTATATTTTTATTTATAAAATAATTAATATTTTAATTAGTTAATTAAATGATCGTTTCATTTATAATATATATATATATATATATGTAATTTAATTTTTTTTGTTGAATATTTTTTATATTCCATCGTACTTTTAAAAATTATAAATAAATATGTTTTGAATTTAAATGAAATTTCTCTTTCGCTCCATATTATAAGTCTTTTACTTAAAACATCATTATTTTATAAATAAATTAAAATTTATTAAAACTATTAAAATTAATTTAAAAGAAGCTCATAATTAATTTGATTCTATTTAAAAGAAGACGTTGAGGAAAAGGACAGCTATTCTTGATGACACATTTACAAACTCCATTGCCCCTGTCGGAAAGCTCTCATGAACTCAGATTTACCCACCTGACATATCACAGAAACATCATGAGCTTATTTCATATTTGTTTAATAGAAATTAATTTAAATTTTAATATAAAAAAATCAAAATATTACAATATTTTAATTGATAAAATATATAATTTAATAGTTAAAAAAAAAATAATCTGATAATTATAACCTCACTTTAACTTGTCATTTTTAAATAAAAATGGATAATAATTTGATAAAAAAAAAATACATTTAGAAGACAAATCAAACTCATGCTTGTTTGATCTTGGGTGTCAAAAATTAAATTATTAGTTTTAATTATAAAATATTAAAATAATTTTACTTTAATTAAATTTTAATTTGAAACATAAAGATATTTTTGATAATTTATACTACAAACTCTTAAATTAAATTTTTATTATAAAAATTCTTAGTTTGAATTTGAGTTATTTTAAAAGGTCTCTTATTTAAATACATTAAATTATTGAAATATTATTTTTTGGATTGGGATTTTGAAGAATTGGATTAAAAAATTTAATATTTAATGATTTTTTTAAATAGGAAATATTTTAAATAATAAATTAATTAATTTAATTGATTATTGAATAGGTAAAATGATAACTGGTTTAAATAATCTTTACCTACCAAAGTACAATATCAAACAAGACGATGATGAAGAATTTAAGTTTCTTGAAATGGGTAATGGTATACCCCCCAAAAAAAGTGTCAATTTATCTTAAACATCCTTTAATAAAATTTGAAAATATAATGTTACTTAAAAAAATAAGTGACAAATCCAAAATCCTATTAACAATTTATGTACTATGCCATAATCTAAATCTAATTTTAAAAATCAAAGTATTTTTAATTAACCAAATTCAATGAGACTACTTTATAGAATTTAATTATTTTTCTATATTTATAATCTCGTTATATCACATTTAAGATCCATCTGTTTAATTTGAAAAATATAATATTTTATTTTGTATAAAAACACGATTTGTTATACAATAAAGATGGCGAAAATTTTGATTATAGGACCTCCCAAAGATTAGTTAAGTTGCAAATAACAAGGTAAAAAGATCACTATCTTAATATATCTTTTTATACTATTATGTTAAAACAATAATTTAATATTATAACATATCATATGTTTGGTGAGAATGAACATTAAAACCATAGTTTTGAAATCCGAACTAGTTATCAAACCTGGTGGAAGAATCACTAGGTTACTGGTTCAAATGATGTTGTTGACACACTAGTGGATTTTATATAATAATAAAATAATAAAAACTTATCAAATTATTTATACAATAATAGTAAAAGTAGATATTAAAATTTAAAATATTGTACACTTAAAAATATTGATGTTGTATCTGTTGGTATTTTTCCAACAGAATCCATAATCAAATTACACATAAAAAGATAATCTAGAGATTTAATCATTATTATACGAAGTATATATGAACTTCAAAATAATATCAAACTACTTACATCAATTATATGAAGTATAACCTCAAAATAAGCCAAATTTTGACAAGAAAATGATGACAATAATTTAAAAGAAGTTGAAATAAAAGAGACTTAACTAGATTATACAAGGGACAGTGCTTCAAATCAAACTACAACCTCCGATTTTTAGATAATTATGTTTTTTTAGAAGAAATTAGGCTTAAGTTATGACTTATAATGTCACTTTAAATCATTTTTTTAGTCTGGTAAAAGCGTAATCAGCTGATTCAGGTAGGAGATGGAGCTTGAAGTAAATGAAGAAATTTGTCATTCTTAGTGTCTAAAACTAAAAATTGGTAATCTACTCATACTTAATTAGAAATATGTAGGGACGAATTCAGGATTTTGTATTGGGGCGGGCTTAAATTTTGTGTAATAAATTATATATCAAAAGAAAACATTATATTATAATATTTAAATAAGTTGAACTATACCCGAATTTTAAAACATAAAATTCATTAATAATAAAATATATATTAACATCATTGCCTAAATCTTGTTTAATATAAAGTGTCAAATAGTTAAAAAAAAATTATCCTCTATTTATTGTAAAGTTTTATTCATTGTTCATTGTTGAAAATGTTTGCTCATAATAATAACAATTGTAATCTTAAAATTAAGTAAATATTTTATTAAATAATTAAGAAAATTTTAAAATAAAAAATTATTTAATATTAACTTTATAAATTTTCAAGGTTATAATATTTAATTAAATATAATAAAACCATATAAACATAATATAAATAATTAATTAAGAAGATAGATATTAAAGAAGTAAATTAGAATTTAAAAAAAAAAAAATGAGATTCTTTTTATTTTCGGAATTAGAAAAATTATAAATATGAAAATGTAATAAAAATAATTAAATAATAAAAATTAGTAGAATATTTCACTAATTTAAAATTTTCATTTAAACAAATTATTACAAATAAACAAGGATACAAATATTAAAATATTATATGTCTATATATACATAGGCAATGTTTGGTTAATGATATAATGGGGGTACTATATTATTAGTATAGTATAACTTATTATTATATAATATATTAAATATATTTTATTTAGTTTTAATATTATTATTATTATATATAATTATTTTTAATATATATTTTTTAATTAGGTCAATATTTTAATTAAAAAATATTTATTTATTTTTATAACGATAATTTTATTAATTATTATTTTCTATATTTACTTATATTATAAATAATATTTTTATTTTAATTTATTTTATTACAATTATTAATAATATTTAAATTAAATAGATATAATTTATCGTTTATATTATAATTATTTTTTATATTTTAATTAAAATTACATTAATTATTAAATAATAACAGTAAAATAATTTATAATAATAAATAATATTATTATAATATAAATAAATATAGAAAATAATAATAATAATTTAAAATTAATATTTATACAACTTATACTACATTCTTATACTATATACCAAACACAAAATTATAAACCATATACAACATATATCATTTCTTATAATTCATATCAAACATCAATATTTTATACAACTTATATTACCCTATATTATTTTATATCTCGTTACAATTTATACATCTATACAACTTATACAATATATAATTTGTATCACGTATCAAACTAAGGCTGTTAAAATCTCGAGTTGACTCTCAAAATTTTACGATTTTACAATGTTACATGAGGTTAACGAGTCTGATTTTAAGTAACTCTTAAATAGGTAAACTCTTACGATTTTAAATTTACGATGATAAGATTTTACAAGTTTATAAATAATTTTGATTTTACGATTTATACGATTTTACGTTAAAAAATTAATTTATATTTAAAAATAAAAAAAAATTATTATTTATTCAAAAAAAGTAATTAATATAATTAATTTTCTAAGTATAATTTTTTTATAATGTTATTTACTTATTAATATTTTTTAATTAATTTAATATTTAAATATACAAAATTTTAAAATTGAATAGGTATAAAATACTTAATTATATATATAAATGATAATAATATATAACTATTATTTTTTTAAATTAAACTCTTATAATTTCAATTAAATTCTAGATTTTTCGAGTTTACAACTAACCAACGATTTCACGTAAACTCTCGATTTTGACAGCCTTGTATCAAACGCTACCCTAGGGTATATATTTTAAAATGAGTGAGAAACATTGAAATGGAGTGAGAATAAAGGATTTCAGATTTTTTTTTAATTTTATTATATACATATTAAAAAAAATTAAGGAATTAAGGGGTGGGTTCACCTCAACTCATGTGTACATTCGTCCCTGGAGATATGTAAAAACCACTGAAAATAAAAAAAATGGGAGATAAGAACTCGGAGAGTGATAAATGAGAAAGAAAAGAAGTGATTTTTATAATAAAAAATAAGGATAAACCCGTTGGGTTAACTCGGGTTGTCGGATTTCTAATTCAATCGGCAGATTAACCGGGTTGGCAGATTAACCGGGTTGAACTAGGTTGATTGCATTTTCAATTTTTTCATCAACTGGATTTAACGACTTGTTCACCAGGTTTGCCGGTCAGACCGACGGATGAGACCGATTTCAAAACTATAATTAAAATGATAACATCATGAAACTATAATTAAGATTAGAATTTTTTTTATTTGAAATATTTAAAAAATAATGGTTTGGGAACATTTTGAGGAGCTATATATTTATTTTTATCAAAATATTTAAAAGGTAATATATAATGATAAAATAAAATAAATGATATTTTAGTATTTTGATTGCGGAATTATCTAATTGATGAAAGGAGAGTGAAATAATATTTATTAAAATTTAGTTATTTAAATAATCTTAACAAATAAACTCTTAAATCATCATCAACTATCAAACTCATTCTCAAATTCAAATACATAATTCTCTAAAAAAAAAAAAAAAAAATTATTCTCAAACTTAAAAAGAATATTTTTTTCCCACGTACATTTTTAATATCACTTATATTTTTATCAACTTTACAAATTAAACCTTAATATTTTTCATTTAATAAGAGAAAATTATAATAAAATTAATTATACATTAATAATTTACACACATTTAAAAAATTAAATATTATTAATCATATTTTTTTATTTTCTGTTAATTTTTATCTTTTATATTTAATTTTTAATTATTAAGAGAAATATATTTTTTATTTTTAATATAATCTGAATATCTTTTTCCAAATTTTATAGCTTATAACAAATTATTATTTTAATTTTCTAACTTTGTGATTTTAATGAAATTATTTTATTATTGTTTAGCTTTTTATTAATATTGTTCATTATTATAAATTTATGATATTTAAAAATATATTAATAAAAAATATATGATAAAAATACAAAATTATATATCTAAATAAATTCTATAAAAAAAACTAAATATATAAATTAATACATATAAACAGTCTTTATATATTAAACTTAGTAGTTACAAAAATACAAACATAAAAGTAAATAAATAAATTTTACTCACACATCAATTTTCAAAGGACTCATTTATAATTTTAAAAATAAAATGCTATCTAAACAGAAATATGCATATTTAAGAGAGAAAATGATGTTTTCATCCTTTTGAGTGAGTTGGAGATGTTCTTAAAAATGGAATGAAATCTAATAGCTTGTTTAATCTTGGTTATCTTAGGGATTTGGGAATTTTATTTAAAATTTTAAATAAAAAAATTATTTAAAATTTTAATTAATTTAATTATTAATATATCTTTTTAATTTTATTTTATTAAAAATAAAATAAGAGTGTTTTAATTAATAAAATATGTGATTTAATAGTTAAAAGATAGATGAAAAATTTCTAAAATCTTTGATAAAATCCCATATCAAATGAACTCTAATGATAAAAACTTTTTAAGTTAAAAATAAAGAGTTATGTGAGAGTTGAAGTCCAAACTTTCTTTAAAAATAAAAAACTTCTTGTGAGTGGAGTGAATTGTCATTTCTTTTGGTACCTAAATTAGACAAAAGTGGGCACCCCCACTAAAAGCCTTGGTACCAAATAGATAAAGAGTGTCCTCATGTGTGATTGGCCACAACCACCAAATCAATCAAGACAAACTACCATTCCACTAAAGCAATCCCCAAAAACAAGGGCAACAAACTTTCATCTCTAATCTATACTCTATAGACCGACCCACATTTGCTTGTCTTGATAAAGATAACATTTTTTAAATACCACATAAAACCATCAAACTTTACCATATTTAATAAAAGAGACATCATAAAAGGAACATAAACTACTACTAAAAACATACTTAGTAATTCATCATATCAGTTACCTACAGTTATGGACAAAACTAGCAAAATGAAACTAGTACATTAATGGTGCCATCATGTTAATTCTTCTGCATAATCTTTCTTAAAAGTGATCAATTGATGAGGGTAGATCCATTCTCAACCCATTCATATCGTCCAGGCAGGGGCAAGTCATTAACAAAGTCATAGTTGTACCTGAAAATAAAAAAATAAAAAAGTGTTAGTTGTGTATTGAAAAGTTAAGTTCAAAACATATGCATTCATTCATACTTTTCAGTAAAAATCTTTTGCTCCAACTGTTCTGTGCAAGAAAAGAACTGCTCCATTTCCCATGTTGTTATGGTGAAATTAGGTGTTCCTGCTGCTGTATTTGATCCCTGATTCAAGCTACAAGGTGTTCTTTCCCTAATATTCCTGTTTTAATGCATAAAATTTCAGTCAGCCCTTTAAATATATGCAATGAATTTGAAAGTAAATGATTCTACCCTAAGTGGACCATACATATGATAGATGGTGACAGTTTGAACCAAAGATGGTATCATTGGATCAAGATTTATAGTAGGACCAACTTTGATTTCTACTCAGATTTGAAAATGGGGAGAAAAAATAGGATATGATTCTTCAAATTGGTGTTGAGTTGACCACACAAGTAAGAACAATGCAGGAAAAATATACCATGAAAACACAAATAAATATTTTATTTCAAGATTTAAAACATATTCTTAAGCTTTTTTTTTCCAATTAATTAGAACTACAAATCCCCCACCCCACAGTAAAATCAAACCCGTGATCTTTAGGTATCTTAAACCGACTTTTAGCCATGGGCAAACTTGGTGGGTCAAAACATATTCTAAGCTTTTGAGATGAAAAAAAGAACAATTTTCAGATATAACAAAAAAAAAATTAAGTCTTTGTGAAGAAGGATGAAACAGAGGAATGGAGTTATCTAAAAGTGTATGTATGTATGTATGTATGTACCTTTCAAATTCAATTTTCTCCTCTGTTTCATCTTCATTCCATACTCTCCCCATAATAAAACCATCAATTGCTTCCTCTTTACCTACAGAAACGGAATTGACCTCAATGGATCTTAGCCTTGAACCACTTCTTGAATTAGGACTTGGACTATTACCAGAATCAACATATTTAACATGGTGGTGCTTTCTCGGCTGCAGTTTCTTTGATTCAACCACAGATGGAAGAAGTTTTTCGAGTCTTCGGCTTCGGAGCTGAAGATAGGTGGATTCGGAAGCTGATTGTAGTTTTTGTAAGGCTAGGGTTTTGGCCCTGGTTCGGACACCAAATGAAGGCTGGGTCACCGCCGTGTCGCCGGAGATATTGGTTTTCCTCATGTACTTTCCCATCTTTCTCTAGCTAACAAAGACTCTGTTTTTACCTCATATGTTTGTATGTTGTTTGTGTGTGTGTGTGTGTGTGTGTGAGAGAGAGAGATGGAGAAATGAAAAGGGGTTTGTTTAGGGTTGGAGTTATAAATATAGGTGACACTTTGTACTGTGTTTTGGCGCCTATTTAGTTTACATAAAAGAGTACTAAATAGGACTAGTGGTGTCTATATTAAGGTTATAGAGAAAATTGAGTTATAGGTATGTTTGATTTAGCTAATTCCTCGTAGGATTTAACTTACACTTCGAGTTTATTCAGTTAGAAGAGAAGGGGAAGATACGTAAAATTATTGTAACAGATTATTATATCAATACTAACTAAAAAAATTAAATGTACCCATAAAGAATAAATAGTAAGGACTTGTTTGGATTGGGGTTTTTTTAAAATCTAGAGGAAGAAAATAATAATGATTGGTGATGATTTTGAGAAAATGATGATTATTTTTGATAAAATGACTTAAAGGGTATTGGTATATATAAATAAAATAAAAAATAATAATTTAAAATAGAGAGTATTTTAGTATTTTGGTTAATGAAATGAGTGATATGATTGTTGAGAAATGATTGATTGGAAAATTGATTTTGTTTGGGTTTTTCAAATAACCAAAGAGAACAATGCTTAAGTTAATGTGATTTGTAATGTCTTTCTTATACTATGATTTGATCATATTTAATTGTTTTTTTTTTAAGTTTTAAAAAAAATTTAGTCTAAAATATAACTATCATTTTATTTATTTAATTACTATTTTTATCTATTAAAATATAAAAATTATTCTTTATTAATTTAAAAAAAGTTAGAGAAAAAAATATATGAGTATTTTAGTATATTAACCTAAAATTTAAAAAATTTAATCAAACAAAGTTTTTTTTAAGGAAAAAACTTAATAAAACTCAAAAGTCTAATTTTTCAAACATATGAGGTTTGGGTTGTTGTGGGCGAAAAAATAAATTTATTTTTATTTTTTATTTTATTATGTATATATTATATTAGATTGATTAAATATAATAGTGTTGTATTATAATTAACAAAAATAACTAGTTTAATTAGTTAAATGTTACGAGAGATTGAAACTCATACTTTTTGTTATATGTAAGTAACTTAAAAAAAAAAACTTGAAATAAACAATTATATCAATTGAAGATAAAATCTTATGATATTCTTACTAAATGATTGAGTCTTATTGTTTAACATTTTTACTAGAAATTTACTATTTGTGTTATTGTGTATCACTATTTGGCATATAAATGTTAAAATAGAATCGGACCAATATCATGATAGGAATAAAAAATGAACTACTCCTTTTTTTAATTTTATTTTAAGAATAGGGTCACCAGACAAATCTTTTTTGAAAATCTTCTAAGCTAATTTATAGAATCAATTATTGTAACTAGTTTATTATATTTGCTATTATTTCAATCTAAGGTGACGGTCGTGTAAGTAATCTGAGTCATTCATTGTTGTAAAAATAAAAATTAAATAAAACTACATGCTTTATAAATTTATTAAAAAATAATTGGGAGATAGAATTTGGAAAAAGAAATTTGAAGAAAATTCTGAAAAAAATAACAAATTTTTTATGTCTTTTCTTTTCTTACATTTATCATTTTCCAGCCTAATAATGTGTTACTTTCTTAAATTCCCTCTTATCTCTCCTCAAATTTATTATATTATTATTTAATTAACAAATTAAAACGGAAAAGAGTATTTTAAAAAACATGTGTAATTCACACGTGATAATTTTTCATACCTATCGGATTATTCTCTTTAAAATATGCATCGTTTTAAAATAGGAAACTACGAAATGGGGAGGTTCTAACTTTTGAGTTCAATACGGTTATCTTTTGAATCAGTCAAAATTTGGTTCGAACGAAATCCGAACCGAAAATTTTCGTTTCGAAAGGTTAGTCATTGTTCCCTGCATATGTTTTCTGCGGCGCACATTGTTTGTGTGCCTCCTCGGCCTACCACAAGTTCTTCTTCTTGTCGTACAATGAATGATCTAACATTAATTGTATTTAAACAATTTGAGATCATCGGGATAATCTCTTTTCCACTCGACCAAATATTAGTTGTGTCCGAAGAGGAGGAGCATCGATGATATACAAATAATTGTTAGAATTTTGATCCTCAAATTTAACCGGAATGAAATGATCTACAGGAAAATAAAAATATAAAAAAACACAAATTTATAATAGTTCATTTAAAAGAGTTACGTTCACTTTCAATCGTCACCTAATTTCACTATGAAGAAAAAAAATAATATAAAATTTTTGTTTCACACTGTTTAATCTATAGAATTATATCTTATAATGTAAATTTTTAACAATAACATATTTATAATGTAAACATTAAAGTAATAAAATATAAATAACTTTTGGTCAGATCCAAACCCAAACTTAAACACAAACTCAATAAACTATAATTAACTTATGTAGAGTTTATTATAAATATAGGTTCCACAACTTAACAATCTCCCACTTAGAAACTAACTTCATCTTCTCTCAATTGGTAACGACTCTTCATCCGATGTCTTAACGAAGAAGATCAACTGAAGTTGCACACAACTTTAATTTCTCATTTGTCACAGCTTTCGTCAACATATCAACAGAATTCTCATTTCCGAAAATCTTATCAAAAAAACTAACACTCTATTTTCTAAAGTTGATCGGATGAAATGATAACGAACTTGTATATACTTCATTCTGTCATGATAAACCGAATTTTATGTCAAATGAATGACACTCTAACTGTCGCATCGCAAAACACTTATTTTCACCCTCAAGTCACTAATCTCAATCTATTTAGCACAAAAGTTCAATTTCCAAAAATCACTCTCAAATTTTGGACAATAACAATGGCATGAAAGGTGTAAAGGATGGTAATATGACAGTTCCCAAAACCTCTACCATTTCTGTTTCAATAAGGATAAAGATTTCTCGCGGTGCACCAAATATTTAAATTATTGTTTGAATGATATAAATAAATATTTTTAATATTTACTTTAAATAGCCGAAATGTTTTTATTTTTTGTTTTTTTCTTTTACTTGATAAACTTATAAAAAGAAGATTATGGAGAAGAAAAGAAGAAATACTTTTCTAATGTTTGTAGTTAAAAATTTAATTGGTATATATGTTTGTAGTTAAAAACTAGTTTGATGGTATATAGAGAGAGGGATGTAGAGAAAATTATAATATAATTTTTTTATTCACGATGATTCCAATCACTAAGGTTAGGTTTACTTAGATTAGGTATACTAAGATTTGATATCTCAATTTGAACAATTAGTATATATAACCCTATCAAGATAATTCAAGCAAGATATTATTAATAAACTATAAAAATCAATATCCTGATTATCAAACAAAAATTGAGATATATTTCTAGAATTAGATAATACCCCAATTCTTATCGCAAGCAATTCAATGAACACAAGAAGATCACAATGACCCAAACCAAGGAACAAATCGCACAAAAACGCGATGTCCAGGCAGGTGGCTGGCGTCTGGCCAATTCAACTTCACACCCGAACCATATTAAAAAAATTATCAATTCATACCAAATTATCTTACATTATTTTATATTTATACTCCAATTCTAATAAACTAATTGAACTCATGATTTGGTATTTAGCAGCTAAAACTACCCATCAAACCAAAATAAAATAACTACTATTTACTATTAGATGAACATAAATTTACTATCCTTATAAAATTTATCAGAATTATTTCTCTCTTCTGTCACATAAATAACAATTCATTTTAATTGGTTTTTTGATGCTCTGCAAAAAACTGCTTAGCATTACAAGCCACGTTTGCCTCCAATATTGCTTCCAAAACTACATCTGATCCTGTAAGGTCAACTGCAAACCACAACACAACACAAATACTAATTCCACATAAGCTATATCCAGTTCAAATGATCTCAGTTAGTTTAGGAGGTAGCAATTTTTTAAGGAACCTGTAGGGAATTTCCCTCCTAATCAATCAAAGAACTTAAGAAATATAACAGCAAGAAACCAATAAAACAACACAAGATTTGATATCGGAGTTCGACCCAAAAAAGATGGTCTACGTCTCCGTCGAGCTCTGTTACGAACTCGATTCCACTATCACAATTAAACGTTTCAGTTTACACCTCGTTCTTTATATATATCAGTCACACCTCTGAAAATCTCTAACCCTCTTGTGTGAATTACTCATATATATATAAACAACTTGTCCTAACAAACTTAACAAACTTAACAAACTTAAGCTTTTGACACTTTAGTTAATTGGGCCTATTTAATTGGGCCTGACCCATCAACTCAATTTCAACAATCTCCACCTTGGGTTGAAGGGTCCTTCTCTTGTTCTAGTGAAATCGAATATGTTCATCACTTCATTGCTCGAAGCCTTCATTGCACTAAATCTCTTGAACTCTAAGCAAATCCAAACAATACCTGAATTTACTTAGAGGTAGTACCTTGGTTCCAACATCAGCAGGGTTATCTTCTGTTCCAACCTTGTTGATTGAAACCACCCCTTTTGCTATCTTCTCTCGAATGAAATGGTGCTTGATATCCACGTGTTTTGTTCTGTCATGGAACACGGGATTCTTGCACAAGTGTAGTGCACTTTGGCTATCTGTGAACACCGTCGCAGGTCCTTCGAACACCTTCAGTTCTTGCAGCAGACCCTGAATCCACATTGCTTCCTTTACAGCTTCAGTTGCTGCGATATATTCGGCTTCTGTTGTTGATAAGGCCACTACTGATTGCAACTGGCTCTTCCAACTGATACAGTTACCGTTCACCAAAAAATAGAAAGCCGAAGTTGATTTCCTTGAGTCTTTATCTCCTGCATAGTCTGAGTCCACGTAACCAATTACACTAACATCTGCTCCACTTCTTTTCTTGTAACATATCCCCACATTAGTAGTCGAGGCTATGTATCTTAGTAACCACTTCATTGCGAGCCAATGTTCACGGCCTGGACTTGCCATAAACCTGCTCAAGACACTAATCGCATGTGCCAAGTCTGGCCTGGTACAGACCATTGAGTACATCACAGACCCAACTGCACTTGAATACGGAATCTTTTCCATGTAAGTCTGATCTGACCTGGTTTTTGCCGAGTTCACAGACGACATCAGATACTGATTCGTGATCGGCAACTTTGCTGGCTTGGCTCCTCGAATTTCGAACTTGTCAATCACCTTCTCGAGATACCCTTGTTGGCTGAGAGTCATTACACCATTCTTCCTGTCTCTTTTAATCCTTATCCCAATAATCTTAGCAGCTTTGCCTAAGTCCTTCATATCGAACTCGGAACTTAGAACAATTTTCAACTTCTTCACACTTGAAGCTTCTTTGCTGATTAGTAGCATATCATCTACATATAGCAGAAGATAATCAGCTTCAAGTATATTCTTCCCTCTAAAGTATAAACAAGTATCATAGCTACTCCTCATAAAGCCTTGTTGAGTAATAAACGCATCAAACCGTAAATACCACTGCCTTGGTGATTGTTTGAGTCCATACAACGACTTCCTAAGCAAACACACCATGTTCTTCTCTTGCTGAACTTTGAACCCTTCTGGCTGCTCCATGTAGATGGTTTCCTCTAAATTTCCATGAAGAAACGCAGTCTTGACATCCATCTGTTCTAACTCAAGATCGAACTGAGTTACCAGCGAGAGCATTATCCGAATTGTTTTGTACTTAACAACTGGTGAGAAGATCTCATTATAGTCCACTCCTTCCTTTTGAGAGAACCCTTTAGCAACTAATCTTGCTTTGTACTTGACCCCCTCCTGAATCGAAGTACCTTCCTTGATCTTATAGATCCACCTGCACTTGATTACAGATTGTTTGACAGGCCTTGGAACAATCTCCCAAGTTGAATTCTTATAAAGTGAATTCATTTCTTCCTTCATAGCTTCCATCCACTTGGATCTATCATTAGAACTCAAAGCCTCTTTGAAATCTTCCGGCTCAGTTTTGTCTAACTCAACTGCTGTCATAAACGCATATGCCAACATATCGGTATAAGCTGAGAACCCATACCTCTGGATGGGTTTTGGTTGCCTCCTTTCCCTGTCCCTTGCTAGTTGATAACTAACTTCCGACTGAGCTGTAATTTCCTCGTCTTGTGCCACAACAGGTTCAACATCTGTACCAGTAAATTCCTCCTGATTATCAGCAACCATTTCAGTGTTCTGATCTGAAATCAATGGCTCCACCTGACCATGATCCCCTGCATTAATCTCCACTTGACCAGTCCCCTGCTCGCTTTTACCCAAGTCACCTTGATTAGATTGATTCTGAGAGAGACACACAAACTCCTCTTCATTGAATACTACGTCCCTGCTGTTTATGGTTTTAAAACCACCAGACTGTTTTAACCACAGCCTATAACCTTTCACTCCTTGAGGATACCCAAGAAACACACACTTAACACTTCTTGGCTCTAATTTGCCTTCTTTTTGATGAGCGAAGGCTGTACATCCAAATGGTCTAAGATGAGACAAATCTGGAGGTTTACCTGTCCACATTTCTTCAGGAGTTTTGAACTCAATTGCTGTCGACGGACATCGATTCACCAAATATGCTGCTGTCATTACAGCTTCTCCCCAGAAAGACTTGGACAAACCTGCCCCGAAAAGCATGCATCGAGACTTATCTAACAAAGTCCGATTCATTCGCTCAGCAACGCCGTTTTGCTGGGGTGTGGATCGAACTGTTCTATGTCTTTGAACCCCTAGCTCACGACAATGACTATCAAACATTTCGTTGCAAAACTCTAACCCATTATCTGTTCTTAGGATCTTTAATTTTCTACCTGTCAGATTCTCAACCAAAGTCTGCCATGTTTTGAACTTCTCAAAAGCATCACTTTTGTGTTTCAATAGATAAACCCATACTTTACGAGAATAATCATCTACGATTGACAAGAAATACGAGTTACCTCCATGCGTCGATATTTTCTCAGGACCCCATAAGTCTGAATGGACATACTCCAACACGCCCTTGGACTTATGAACCCCGGTCTTAAATTTCTGCCGATGCTGCTTGCCTAACACGCAATGCTCGCAAAAGTTTAGACCCTTGACTCTATCTGAGCCTAATATATTCTTGTCGCTGAGAATCTGCAAACCCTTCTCACTGATGTGACCGAGCCTCCGATGCCATATCGTGGCCTTCCTGTCTTCATCTGAAACTATAAGTGCAGACTGTCTCGACACAGTTTCACCAATCAGCTGATACAAACCTTCTTGCTTGATATCTTGCATCATTAACCTGTTTTCCTTCATTATCTTCATCTTCCCCGACACTATCTGATTTGTGTATCCCAAGTCATCAAGAATCCCGAGAGAGACGAGGTTTCGTGACAGCTGAGGCACGAACCTGACTTGTTTCAGAACCCTTACAACACCATCGAACATTTTTATGCTGACATCTCCAATACCTTCTACTTGACATGCATTGCTATTTCCCATCAGCACCTTGCAACCATTCAGTTTCTGGAAATTAGAGATCCAATCTTTTCTGTACGTCATGTGGAAAGTACAACCGGAATCAAGAACCCAGTCCCTCTTAGTATCTTCCATTGACGCCATTAAGACCTCTCCACTATCATAGCCATCACCATAATTCGCTGATTCTTTAGTCTCCACTTGCTTTTTCTTGTTATCTTTTAACCAGCTATAGCAGTGGTTTCGAAGATGACCAACCTTTCCACAATGATAGCATTTTCTTGTTTCCGTAGATTCTGATTGTGATGTTTTGTTTTTCTTGTCTTTCGATTTGTTATTGGTGCGAGGTTGCCCTTTGAAGAAGTTTTTTCCTTTGGCCATATAATTCTCACCATTCGAACTCGCTTTCTTTTCTGTTCTTAATTCCAGCTCTCTCGACTTCAATGCCGAAATCACCTCTTCAAGAGTGATACTTGTTCGTCCATATTTGATTGCATTACGGACTTCTTTGTAGGATTCGGGAAGAGAGTTGAGGATGATTATTGCCTGGTTTTCATTGCTCATTGCTTCGTTCTCGCCTGAGTTTGCCAACTCGATATTGAGTTTCAAGAACTCATCAAGATTTTGAGTAAGAGTCTTTTCTTGCATCATCTTGTAACTGAACAGCCTTTCCTTCAAGTAAATCTTGTTAATCAAAGATTTGGATTGGAACAGCTCGTCTAGGCGCCTCCACATCGATGCCGGAGTCTTCTCATTGTCTATCAACCGAATTACAGAATCTGAGAGATGGAAAATGATTGTACCAATCGCTGTCTCTGTCATCTCGATCTTTTGATCTTTATTCATCTCCATTGGCCACGAGACTGGTTCTTCTAGAGTTCGCAGAAGATGCTGCTGTGCCAAGAGAGCCCTGATTTTCCGCTGCCAAATGCGAAAATCTCCATTGCCATCGAACTTGTCAATGTCAGTCTTCATGCTTGAGATGGACTGCCACTGGAATTCCCAAGGTGCC
Source organism: Impatiens glandulifera (assembly GCF_907164915.1). Lineage (NCBI taxonomy): Eukaryota > Viridiplantae > Streptophyta > Magnoliopsida > Ericales > Balsaminaceae > Impatiens > Impatiens glandulifera. The sequence goes on along the minus strand of NC_061862.1, from coordinate 83,988,027 downwards.
GTTTTCTGTGTTGATCTCTTTCTTGTATAATATTGAACCTTGTCCACTTTGTCTCTTTCTGCGCCTGAGCCGGAATCTTCCTTATCCGTATCACTAGCCAGCATTAAAGACCTTTCCAAGATTCCTCAAGATTCTTCAAGATTGATTCTAATCTTGCCCAAACCGAGCTCTGATACCACTGTAGGGAATTTCCCTCCTAATCAATCAAAGAACTTAAGAAATATAACAGCAAGAAACCAATAAAACAACACAAGATTTGATATCGGAGTTCGACCCAAAAAAGATGGTCTACGTCTCCGTCGAGCTCTGTTACGAACTCGATTCCACTATCACAATTAAACGTTTCAGTTTACACCTCGTTCTTTATATATATCAGTCACACCTCTGAAAATCTCTAACCCTCTTGTGTGAATTACTCATATATATATATAAACAACTTGTCCTAACAAACTTAACAAACTTAACAAACTTAAGCTTTTGACACTTTAGTTAATTGGGCCTATTTAATTGGGCCTGACCCATCAACTCAATTTCAACAGAACCCTTATATCAAGAACAAGAAAGAGTCCAGATTCATCAATAGTAAAATACTCGAAAACTGCCATATTAGTAAATGATATTTATTTGTAACTTCAATAAGAGCCAATGAGTTAAGTACCTTTGCGTTCTGGAAGCATTCCAGTGCTTTCAGCAGATACAGGAAGAACAACAAAGAGTCCAGATTCATCGGTTAGTTCATTAATGACTTCACTATCTTTCTTAGATTCAGAGTTCAAAGCAGTTGTCGATTGTGCCAATCTTGCATATGATGTTGCTTGGGTGTGCATATTAGATAAATCTGAGGCGGCTACTGAGTTATAGCTCTACTTCATAGAAAAGAGAGATATTAAGTTACTCTATATAATAATATAACAATATACTGCCATTTTATCTATCTGTAAGTCTGTTTGACAAACCTTGGCGTCCAAACTAGTTAATATGTTCTTATTGTCGGAAGATCCGAGCTCACTAGAAATCTCTGCAACCAAATCATATGAATTTTACTCTTGGCTAAGAATGTATAATCCTAAAACAGAACAAAAAATATGTCAAACATACATACCATCAGGAGATGTTTGGCTTACGTTGTCAACTAGCCTACGAGTCAGAGGACCAGGATTAAGGAAAGACACTGCTCGGATTTCATGGCGTATGGCTTCCAATTGAGCAAGTGTGTCTTGTAGTTCTTTATGCACCTATGGAATTAAACTTGTCAATGAGTGCTAACAAGTGAGTCACAGTCAATGTAGATAGTTATCCTACTAGCACAAAAGTACTATTCAGGTTTGAACCTTTTGAAATCATTTGCGTTTAAAATTTCTAGGTAGGATAGGGACCTTAGTTTAGTTTCTGTTTGACACTTTATGAAACCTGATTGGTTTGAAAGCTAGTTGGGACTTGTGGTCTGAAGCTTTTTGAAGCCGGTTCGATTTGAAAGATTTTTTCCCTAGTTTTGGTTTGTAACTGTTTGAGGCCTGATTGGTTTAAAGCAACAAAATGATTTTTTGGCTAGTGCTCAGGATGTAAGTTTGATTCACATAATGAAGAATTTGTTTGAATCTCGAAAAGGCATGCATATGGTTCTCAAGTACTTTCAAGCAACATATCAAGGTTTATCCCCTCTTCTAGCCTAATAGCAACAAGAGGTGGATATCCCAAGTATCTTTGAGGTCTAAGATTCGAGTCCGTCAGGCGGCAAGTTTCGCTCGCCTATAATTGATTAAGTATGTTTGCGGTCTATGTGCTTAACCCGTGAGGACTAGTCGCACTCCGAAGGAGAAGCGGAACACAGCATTCATTAAAAAAAAACATATCAAGGTTTGTTCGGCTTTGCTTATCAAGGCATGTCCTGAAACAGGTAATTATGTTGGTAGCAATCAGAGGTAAATAAATGCTTTGTTGGTGAAACAAAGAATTTTGAACTCTAGTGTGATGAGATGACAACATGTATGGACAATGAAGATTTTGAGTTATCGATGATCTTTTGTCGCTGAAAGAATCGTGTTTTCTCAATTTCAATTGGTTTTATAAACTCTGTGATTTTTATCACCTAAAGTTCTTGAGAGTGGCGTGGAGTTCGTCAAAGTGGAAGTATGATCAACTTATTCTCAAGGGGCGTGAAATATGTGAACGTGGAGATTGATATATGGCTCACTAATCTGAGATGATGTGGAATTTGCCAAAGGTGAAGATTGATGTATATGGCTCACTTAGTTCAGATGGCGTGGAATTCGTTCAGGTTGAGGATTGTTGTGTATGTGACTCACTCATCTCAAGAAGAGCGATATTTGCCTAGGTATAGATTGTTGGGTTTGGGGCTCATATGCTTATTAGAGTTTGTATTTTAATGGGCTTAGGAGTAAGGGTGGTTTAGATTTTTTGGCTTTTAATATACTCACATAAATAGAGACGTGACCTAGGATTATTTGGAGGTTGAAAGTCATTGAAAATCTATAGTACAACAACTCTCCGAGGATGTGTTGGCTGAATCTCCTTAAATCTTTGTGTGCAATTTATTATTTATCGCTTTTATCTTCTCTATTCTCGTTATATTAGGATTTTCTCAACAAATTTGAGTTGAATCAAAATAATTAAATGTTTTTCGATAACAATTATCAAACATTGTCAAGTCTAAGACAGTTGAAGGTGGTAAGGAAAATGAACAAAGTACAAGGACATGTTATTGAGCTATGACAGGTTGCAACATCAAATAGAAAATATTACACCAATGTCACATTTGAGTGTTGTTCTAAGTGGATTTGAATAAAAAAATGTTAAAAATGCAAGCATAAGTTAATCATTGTGGGAGAAAATGAATTCAGAGGACAGTAATAATAGGATATGCAAAAATTGACGTGGGTTTAAAAGTGACCTGTCGAGCTTGTGTCTGTTGCATAATATTGTCAAATTGGCCACGAGCCAACTGAACATATCCTATTGCTCGGCCTGCCAGCCTACCTGCAGTCCGTGCAATCAAAGGTAGATCTTTTGGACCTATAATCATGTTAACCACCATTTATCAAGAATCCTAATGAGACATTGCTTATTTATTACTCAACAAAGAAAAAAATGACAACACCATAAAAGGCAATAACCAATTAGTTTAAAAAATCCAAATTAATTATATTTTTTTATGGGAATTGAGGAAGAGGGGGCACCAATAAGAGCAGCTGTAGCTCCTAGTAAGAGGAATAGCTCTCCGTATGAAATTCCTAGCATTTTAACTCTTTATGTTTTATCTCAAATGAAAGTACCTGCAGGCAAAAGAAAATCAAGCACAAGGAAATTCAATAACTATGTCATTATGTTCAATGAGAAAAATGAGACATTAAGCATGAAAAATCCCATACCTAACAAGATATTCACCCTATTAGAACATTAACAAGTTTAAGAAGTGCACACTCCTAGTGAACTCAACTACTTACATATGAAAAAATGTTCTATCATCTATGAATTGATGCATATCAAGACACGAGCTAGAAACAAGACCTGGGTTTATTACGGTTCAAAACTAACAAATTAACTGAGAGTAATTTCAACAAGCAGTTGGAGTGCATCAGGATCTAATTGCACAAAATTAATGAATTTGACCTTAATAGTCAAGCTGAATACAGGTCAAACATATATACACATTGTCATGACTATAAAATCAAGTTTAACAAATGGAAACACTTAAGCATGCATCTCATATAGCATCCAAGCACTTTGCATTTCATATGAACTTTCATCATTCATGTCATATATCAAATCTATCAATTACATCCAATCAATGAAGATTGAAGCATCATTCTTTAAAATCATTATTTTAAGAATCAATTTATCATGTAAGCACATAGACATGATTATCATATCAAATCCTTCAAGATATGCTTAGTTTAATAATCTTAGTCGACGCATACAAGAACATCCTAAGCATACAACCCCTTCTTCAAAACAATTCAAATAACAATTTTGTGATGTCATGTTCAACCATCAACCAAACCAAGGCAAGAAAGCATTTCATCATTTAAGTCATTTAAGTATTAGCATCATTCAAAGAAAATTACCAATTGAAGTGAACTTTATCAATTCAAATCATTATTTGAAACATGCATTCTCTTCATTCAAATCATTGTTATTTAGATATCATTTCAAAGCTCAAATCAAATTCATTTTAAGAGAAGGAAAGTTGATGAATCAAATCTAGTCAAAGAACTTAATCATATTCAATTTGTTTTGAATATTAGGCAATTGTCTTGTTAAGGCTCCATTTGAATTCAAAACAAAGAAATTAAAACAAAGTTCCTGAAATTTCATATTTAAAGTCCAACTTTGAAATTCATTTTCTTTCATATGGCCTTAATAATTGACCATAAGAAAATTACCTAACCTTGATTGATGTCTTAACTATCAAATGGTAGGTTTTTAGCTTCAAATGACAAAGGCTAGTTTGGTTTTCATTTTTGCAAAATAAGAAGTAGTCTGCTCAGAAAACAGAGGACACAGGGAAGCCTACTGTTTTCACTTCTTTTAAATGTGTTTTTCATTCCGGATGCAAACAAGGTCTTTACCATTTGAATCTAGACTCATTAACCTAGTTTAGCATCAAAATGCCTACCATCGAATTAAACATCAATATCAACTTTAAGATCAAAACAATGATACTGTTTCTAACTACAGATTCAATTTCCAGCCTGCAGCAGTTCAGAAGTCAGATGATTTCAGCTTCTAGATGATTTCAACTGCAGACCTTCAAAACATAAAAGATGTTCAGAACAGAATTTCATTGGGACCCTTTCAGGGCAACATTAACTTTCCAGTTCAATTGAGAGAAAAGCTCACATTACAGTAAATTTAAGAGTCAGAAATTCTGAACTGTAGACTATCGGTTTTCATCAAGTTGAAGTTCAATTCGACAAGGTTTTGTGCAATCAAATTCTCACCATCATTGTCATCACCTTGAGCAACAACATGGAAAAACTTAAGCTCATTTCATAAAGAGAAAAGCAACTTGAAATTTATTTAAAGATAAGTAGACAGATTAAAATAGAATTCCAGAATCTATCACACTGGACATTTTCTTCAAAACAACTCTCAATTTGTTTAGATCAACTTCAACCAAGTTTAAACAACCCTAGGGCCTAGACAACATATAGAACCAAGCCTTTGACATTTCTTGTCAATTCCAACCAAATCAATGCTAAATAAACTCGAATTAACACCTTGAAAACTTCCTTAAGACATGAATACTGATATTCAAAGAAAACTCTAGCTCAAGTGTTCATCAAAATCACAGCATCCCAATCATCTCTTCATCAACACAAACCGTTTTAGCATTTTCTAGTTTAGCATGATTATACTTAGCTTTAATTAATATCAAATGCATTTAATCAAACATCTATAAGCATTAACTCAGTAAGAAAGAAAATAACCGCTGATTTCATCAAAATCATTTTGTATTGCTTCAAAACTCAACTCAATTACAACTAGGCAATTATACTAGGAACTGGAGTCATTCTAGTCTAGTTACACATTGTTCATCCTAGCTATATGATCATAGATGTAAAAGAACCTGAGGTGAAATGATACTGCAACTAAAAGCGATGGAAACGGATCACTAGCACAGATGGATCTTCTACGATTGAAGAGCACAAGTGTTATATAACGAATCAAACCCTAAACTGTTCTTCGTTTTCTCCCGATCTTTGATTCCATCCTCCTCAAGATTACAGCTCCTGCGTTCGATTTCTCCTTCTTTCTTTATTTCTTTCTTATTTTATCCATTTCCACCCCCTCATCTTTCTTTTCATCTATTTAGGCTCCTGAATTCTTCTAAAATATAAATTAAGCCACAAACTACTTAGGACTGGATTAGAGAATGGTTAGGGTTAGTTTAACATCTAAATTTATTTTATTATTTTTATTTTAAACTAGCATATATCCCGTGCATTTGCACGAGTAATAATATAAAAAACCGAGAAAAAAATATTACGGTAAAAATGTTTATGGACGGGTCAACCCACAATCCGACCCAAATATCCATTTACTCTCACATATATATCCAAATTAACCACAACTCTCGACCCGGCATTCCAGACACTTTAAAAATTAAGCATCATTATATATATAGATTAGTTAGTTAAAAAGTTAAACTTATATTTTTAAAATGTCTCGCTTCATCAAATCTGATGTTGAATTTAAAATATAAAGTGTTATTAGCATAATTGATTAAAGAGTTGTACTTGTTTTTGTTAGGTTGCAAGTTCGAACCATACATATAGCATTTTTAATTTTATTTTTAACCGTTTTAAGTTTATGGGCGGGTCAACCCACAATCCGACCCAAATATTCATTTACTCTCACATATATATCCGGACACTTTTAAAATTAAGCATCATTATATATATAGATTATTTAGTTAAAAAGTTTAACTTATATTTTTAAAATGTCCCGCGTTCATCAAATTTGGTGTTAAATATAAAATATAAAGTGTTATTAGACTAGTTGGTTAAAAGGTTGTATTTGTTTTGTTAGGTTGCAAGTTCAAATCATACCTATAACATTTTTAATTTTATTTTTAACCGTTTTAAGTTTATGGGCGGGTCAACCCACAATCCGATTCAAGTATCCATTTACTCTCACATATATATCCAAATTAACCACAACTCTCGACCCGACATTTCGAACACTTTAAAAATTAAGCATTATATATATATATATATATAAAAGTAATTCACTTTTAGATTGATATGAAATGATAACATATTAATTATTAATTGAGAATGATTAACAAATAAACTATAAATTAGGAAATTTTATGGATCACCTATTTTTAGTAGTTTTTAAAGTTATATATTATGAGATTTTAATTACTCAATTTAATGTTCTAATATATATATATATATATATATATAATGATGCTTAATTTTTAAAGTGTCCGGATTGCCGGGTCGAGAACTGTTGTTAATTTGGATATTTGGGTCGGAATGTGGATTGACCAGTTTTAAATTTAAAACGGTTAAAAATAAAATTAAAAGTGCTAGAGGTATGTTTCGAACTTGCAACCTAACAAAACAAGTACAACTCTTTAACCAACTAAGCTACTAAGACTTTATATTTTAAATTCAACACCAAATTTGATAAACGCGGGACATTTTAACATTAATATAAGTTCAACTTTTTAACTAACTAATCTCTCTCTATATATATATATATAATGATGCTTAATTTTTAAAGTGTCCGGATTGCCGGGTCGAGAGCTGTGGTTAATTTGGATACTTGAGTCGGAATGTGGATTGACCCGTTTTTCAATTTAAAACGGTTAAAAATAAAATAAAAAATGCTAGAGGTATGTTACGAACTTGCAACCTAACAAAACAAGTACAACTCTTTAACCAACTAGGCTATTAAGACTTTATATTTTAAATTCAACACCAAAGTTGATAAACGCGGCACATTTTAACATTAATATAAGTTCAACTTTTTAACTAACTAATCTATATATATATATATAATGCTGCTTAATTTTTATAGTGTCCGGATTGCTGGGTCGAGAGCTGTTGTTAATTTGGATATTTGGGTCGGATTGTGGGTTGACCCGTTTTTAAATTTAAAACGGTTAAAAATAAAATTAAAAATGCTAGAGGTATGTTTCGAACTTGCAACTTAAGAAAACAAGTAGAACTCTTTAACCAACTAGGCTACTAAGACTTTATATTTTAAATTCAACACCAAATTTGTTAAACGCGGGACATTTTAACATTAATATAAGTTCAACTTTTTAACTAACTAATCTATATATATATATAATGCTGCTTAATTTTTAAAGTGTCCGGATTGCTGGGTCGAGAGCTGTTGTTAATTTGGATATTTGGGTCGGATTGTGGGTTGACCCGTTTTTAAATTTAAAACGGTTAAAAATAAAATTAAAAATGCTAGAGGTATGTTTCGAACTTGCAACTTAAGAAAACAAGTAGAACTCTTTAACCAACTAGGCTACTAAGACTTTATATTTTAAATTCAACACCAAATTTGTTAAACGCGGGACATTTTAACATTAATATAAGTTCAACTTTTTAACTAACTAATCTATATATATATATAATGATGCTTAATTTTTAAAGTGTCCGGATTGCCGGGTCGAGAGCTGTTGTTAATTTGGATATTTGGGTCGGATTGTGGGTTGACCCGTTTTTAAATTTAAAACGGTTAAAAATAAAATTAAAAATGCTAGATGTATGTTTCGAACTTGCAACCTAACAAAACAAGTACAACTCTTTAACCAATTAGGCTACTAAGACTTTATATTTTAAATTCAACACCAAATTTGATAAACGCGGGACATTTTAACATTAATATAAGTTCAACTTTTTAACTAACTAATCTATATATATATAATGATGCTTAATTTTTAAAGTGTCCGGATTGTCGGGTCGAGAGTTGTGGTTAATTTGGATACTTGGGTCGGATTGTGGGTTGATCCGCTTTAAATTTAAAACGGTTAAAAATAAAATTAAAAATGTTATCCGTAATTTTTTTTCCACTGTTTTTTATATTATTAATCGTGCAAATGCACGGGCTAAATGTTAGTTTAGTGTAGAACATATACTCTTTAAATAACTGAAATATAGAACTTACATTATTTAAATAACTTAGAATGGTTGAAGTGAATATTAGTTTTTTTTTTAATTTAACTTTTATTATGTAGAAATGTTAAAATATGTTAATACTATATAATTATTATGAATAACTAAACGATAACTAGTCAATAATGCAAATTGCAAAATTTGATGCAACTAAACACCAAACAAGATGTCGAAAATCGTTTGAGGTGTTTAAAAAAAAATAGACGACTAACGAAACAAAAATATTATAAATTATTATAATGATTCATATAGTCCACTATTAAAATAAGACAATAATATAATAAAAAAATTAACATCACAACAATTATCATGATCACGTTCAATTTTTTAAATAAAGATAAAAAATACTATACTCTCATTTTTCTGTGAACTTTGCTCACTTTTTTATTTATTTCATAGAAACCTACACATTTTTTTGTAAATAGAAAAATTGAAAAACTTGTAATTTGATAATTTAACATGATATATATACATGTGTCAACCTATTTATCTATTTTATTTTTTCAGTTTATAAACAAAATATCAAGATTTTGAATTCAACCTACATAAATATGTTAGTAAATATTTTTTTGTAAGTATTAAAAAATTATAATATAACCATTCAAGGAAAAAAATTCACATATAATTCCCTCAAATTTATACATTATATATCACCATTTACTACCATTCTCTTATTTAAATTTTATAATTTCTCAAATAAATTTGCCAATATGAACAATTTAACTATTAAAACACTTATAATTGTTTAATTATATTTTTATTTTTGTGTATAAATATATATTTTATAAGATAAATTTTGACACTTAATTCATATACGACTTATAGATTACTCATAAGTCATACTCATTTAAACTTTTTAAGACGAAGATTTATCATTATAAGCAATGATGTTTCAACAACTTCTACATTATCTAATTAGAGGAATTTCCTTAATTAATTATTATTGCCTCTCATTTGTGAAAGCAATTAATTCTAATCACATGGTCATGATCTTGATAGCCAAAAATTGCTTCCACTAAATTAATTTCCGTATAAATATATATTTTATAAGATAAATTTTGACACTTAATTCATATACGACTTATAGATTACTCATAAGTCATACTCATTTAAACTTTTTAAGACGAAGATTTATCATTATAAGCAATGATGTTTCAACAACTTCTACATTATCTAATTAGAGGAATTTCCTTAATTAATTATTATTGCCTCTCATTTGTGAAAGCAATTAATTCTAATCACATGGTCATGATCTTGATAGCCAAAAATTGCTTCCACTAAATTAATTTCCGTCTCTCACTATACCAGACTAATGAAAATCTAATGTTCTTACTCATTTCTAGGGATGTAAATGAACCGAGCTGCTCGTGAGCTATTCGAATCTTGGCTCGACAAAAAGCTCGTTCGAACTCGTTCGTTAGTCTTAACGAGTCGAGCTCAAGCTCGTTTAAAAGCTCGAAAATTTAAACGAGCCGAGCTTGAACTTCTCGATATTCGGCTCGTAAGCTCACGAACATGTTCGTTTATAGGCTCGCTTATAAGCTCGCGAACAAGTTCGTTTATAGGTTCACGAACACGTTCGATTATAATATTGTTTAAATATAATTTATAAATTATTTTAAAAAAATAGTAATATATAAATATATATTATAATAATTAATATTATTACATGATTATATTTATATTAATATAATAATAACCTATAAAGCTATAATTAAACTTAGGGTTAATAAATAGATATTTTTAAAATTCTTTTTTTATTCTGCAAGAGAACTCTTTAGAACTCTATAGAAGGATCTCGATAGTCAGTCTCTAGTCTCTCATATTTCTCTCTTCCGTCTAGCCAAGTCTCTCGTCTCTCTCTCTACCGTCTAGTCAAGGTCGTCGGTCTATAAGGTTGCAGCACACCAAGGTTTCAACGCTCTTTTCTTTCTCTCTTTTGCCAAGTTCTCTCGTCTAAGCATCAGTGGAAAGTGGAAATCAGTGGTTACGAATCATCTTAGAGGTGAGATTTTAATATTTTATAAAACCAGTTAGGTTTTGTGAAAAACAAAAACTTTAAATATTATTTTAGGTTTTATTTCTTAATTAGTATATTTGTTAGGGTTAGCTAGTGAGGTTTCAAAGTGTTTCAGATGCCGGGAGTTTCAACCTAAGGCTAGACAACAAAGAGGTGGTGACTGGTGACTGGTGAGAGGCTCATCCGGGCCACCTGCAACACCCAAACTTGAGAGGTTTTTCTAGGTTTAAGTCTCTATCTGAAATTGTTTTTGCATTAAACCTCAGTGATTTGTTTTATATGTTTAAACTAAAAAAGTAGACACCCTTGTTTTGTTGATTTCATACTTATTCTTTCTGTTTTTTTAGTCTTTTGTTTTGTTAACTAGACCTAATGTGTTTTTTCAGAATTCTCTTTTTAATTCTCTTTTATAGAACTATTGAAATGGTTTTATTTGATAGTTTGAAGAATTCTCTTTTTTGGAATCTGTTGATTATGTTGTGTATTAAAATATTCTAATGAATATTCTACAATACTATACTCTGTATTTCAGAAATTGAGTACAACACCAACTATGAAAAAAGTTCAAGTTCAACCAAATGAAATTAATAACACTGAAGCTTCTCAAAACAAGGAGGTGACTGAACCTGATAAGGTGACTGAACTTGATAATGTTATAGAAAATGAAAATAACCCATATGACACGAAGAAAAGGAAGCGTACATCTAAAATTTGGGATGATTTTAAAGTGATCACACTTATAGACGGGAATACAAAGGCTGAATGTATTCATTGTAAACATCATATGCAGTGTTTTTACCTTTTTTGAAGTATACTGCAACTAAAGAAAAATGCTCTATCATATTGGATGATAGCAAAATACTTTTGATAATATTTTTGTGTTATGGCCTTTTTAGAAGTATTCTAAAACTAAAGCAAAATGCTTTATGTAATTATGTTATTGGCTAGTGTTATAGTTTTGAAGGTTTACTTCCACTAATTTGTTACTCTTATCATTTGAAAAGTATATTTATAATTATAATTTTATTGTTGCATTCATTTCATTGTTCAATTTATAAACGAGCTCTTAACGAGCTTTCTAAACGAGCTTTAAACGAGCTTTCTAAACGAGCTTTAAACGAGCCGAGCACGAGCGACTCGTGAGCTCAAATAAATCCATACGAGCCGAGCTCGAGCTCGATTGTAAAAGCTCGAAACTAGCTCGAGCCGAGCTCGAACCCGAATATATACTAGACGAGCCGAGCTCGAGCATGATACGGCTCGACTCGGCTCATTTACATCCCTACTCATTTCATCCTTCGTCAAGATAGACCAATTTAGATTATAAACAAAATACCATGCAAATAAATAAAATATTATATATATACTTATAATTTTTATTTATACAATGTGATATATGGGATTTTAGAAAAAAAGATTTTTTTTATTGGGAATAGTTAGGGCTATTTCACGTCCAATTCCATTGCATTTGATACATTTTTTTTTTATTATAAAATGTTAATTCTCATTTATTCAAATAAGATATTAGTTTGTAATAATACAAAATAACATCTAAATAATCCAAACAAATAAATGAAAATTTAAATGTTAAATAATATGATAAATTTACAAAATTAAAATTTTAATGAAAAATATATAAATTTTTTAGGTTGACTTCAAATACGAATTTGTTTGAGTTTCATAACGATAAATGAGAAAGTTGAAAAATCCGAACATGGATATAAGTATTATAAATATAAGAATAATACGTAAGTATTATAATTTTTTTTATGATACTTGATTTTTGTTATAAATATAACTTTTTGAAGGATACAATGTTATGATCGTCGTAAAGAACAGAGAAATGTTTTGAGCCAAAGATACATGGTTATGTAATCACATGAAAGGAGGTATAATGTCTAATGCTATGAGGGGATCGAGACAATACATATTTAACAAAATGCATATCTTGAGAAAAAAAATGGAGATTATGAAAACTAACCAATCAAGCATGCGAGATAAGCTAGATTATTTATTGAGTTATTTATCGCCTATTGAGACACTCACCGCAATGACTTCCAATTTTAATCAATGTTAGATTAACTATTCACATAAATTGTTTATGTTAATGACTTTGTAGTCTTTGTCTTAAATTAAAAATGATATTTGGCTTTGGTTGAATAACTATTATGGTATATTATATGTCTTTTATATTGTTGAAAATAACTATTTTTTAGGCTGAAAATGACGTTTGGAGGTTGAAAATGAATCTTGTTTTAGGCTGATGATGACCTTTATTTTAGGGTGATAATGATATTTGTTTTAAGTTTAAAAATGATATTTGTTTTAGGTTGAAAGTAGTTTTTGATTTAGACATGATTTTGTTTTATGTTGAAATTAACTTTATTTAATGATAAAATTATCATTTATTTTAGGTTTAAAATGCTATTTTTAGAATGTACATAATGTAAATATTCATAGTGTGTATAAATTTAAAATTTGTATATTCACTATTAAAATTTTGTTTTATTTAGTTGTGAACATTTATTTATATGAATTGCGTTTATTAAATGATTAGAAAATTATGTTAAGTATGTTTTGATTGTTTAATAATTACTTATATTTTATTGTTTAGATAATATTCTTGACTATTTTTTTAAATAAAATTTATTTTAACTAATTTAGTAATGGTTGAATTGTAATTTGTTATTGATTGATATACATTTTTTTGTCTTAATATTTTATAGGACCAAAAGAATGATTGATATAATTTTGATGTAATTATATTTTTAGATAATATTTTAAGAAAAAATTAATATAAAATAATATAATATAAATATTATTTTGAATGTCTTATATTTTTTTTCCGTAAAAAATATAAGTTATAATTGTATATTTTTACCGCCTTTAATTGCCAATTAACTATTGCGTGTAGAATTTTTTTCCCCTTTATAGATCAATTATTTAATTACACTATTTTAACTCTTTATAACCGGGAAATTTAACGAAATGACCCTAATGATTGAGGTATTTGTCTCCGTAGTCACCTGCTAATTTATATTGCTCTGGCGACCACTTTAATTTTTTTGGACGAAAATACCATTTTTGCGTCACGCGAAGGGACTTTGCGTTTCGCGAAGTGGAAATGTGTGAAAAGTCCAGAATACCCTTACTATTTAATATAACCTCGCCTCATTTTTTTCATTTCTTTTCTTCTCCTTCTCTCTCTTCCCACTCTTCTCCTTCTCTCTAAACGGGGCGGCTACGGCAGCGGCGATCGGCGGCGATACAGACAATGAGCTCCACGACGAGCACGAGCACTGTTCCACTTGGTACGGTTTATCCTATGATACTTCAAGTTTATTGTTGTTCGGTTTCTGCATCTTCGAATCACTACTGTTTAGTGTTTATCCGATGATACTTCCCGTTTCGCGAAGGTCTTCCATTTCACAGTATTAATTATCCATTTCTTGTTTCTAAATCATGTTTTTTATTGCAGCCGAAGTTTTTGGTTTCTATAATGGAGAGTGGAAATTTGATGTTTATGGTATATTGTATTTTGATACCTCTTCAATCAAAACATTGGATTTATCCCAAAGTACTCGGTATGCCGAATTAGTTGATAAACTCTATGATAGACTTAACGTACAGAAATCTACATATGATTTAGTGCTGCAAGTCAAGTATGATATTCCTCGTATCACAAATCCTAGACCTATTGTTATTGATGAAGATGAGGATTTGAACACATATTTATCACGCTTGATTTTGGGTCAAAGTGTGTCACCATTATGTGTCTCTGTAGTAGAGAAGTCACCATTTACTAAAGAAAATATACCACTACTTACATACCCAACTCAAGAAAGTATACTACCACCACCACTTACTCAAAAAATTGTACAAGAAGTTGTACCCTCGGATGTCTTTGTTGAAAGTCAAAATGAAGCCGGAGATAATTTTTTGCCTTACATCCCACTTACTTAGGACTTGCATGCTACTACTAGTGCAAGAGCATCAATAACTACACCAACTAGTGCAAGAAGAGCATTAATGGGTACACCAACTAGTGCAAGAAGATCATCAATGGGTACACCATCTAGTACAAGAAGATCATCAATGGGTACACCATCTAGTGCAAGGAGATCATCATTAGGTACACCATCGACAAACCCGACATACATATCACCGATAGACCCGCCAGACATATCACCGACAGACCCCTCATTTGCGATGACATACTGAAATCGTATTGGAAGTCAGTGCATTGTTTGAAAATAAAAAAGAACTACAACTGATGCTATATAAATATGCGATGACTAATTATTTTGAATTCAAAGTGGAGAAGTCAAAAAACATCTTTGGTATGGGAAATGTTTGGATGAGACATGCAACTGGAGATTGCGTGCTGTGAAAGGTAAATTATCTGAGATGTTTGAGATCCGGAAATTCGACCAACAACACTCATGCTCAGTTTTGTCGAGGTCAGAGAAAAAAATGCAAACACCAGCATTGGTTATTGGGCAATGCATGAAGAGTAAGTACATGAACCATCACCATAACCACTTGCCTAAGAAAATAATTGAAGACATGCAGTCAACTTATGGGATATATTTGACTTATAATAAGGCATGGAGGGCAATGGAAAATGCTTTAATGGCGGTGCGAGGAACGATAGAGGATTCCTATGGAAAATTACCATCATACCTTTACATGTTGGAGAAAAATAATACGGGTACCATAACAGACATCCAGACAGACGAGCTCGACCACTTCAAGTATATGTTCATGTCCCTAGGCCTCTCAATTAGGGGTTTCAAAGCCTTTTGCCGTCCCGTATTGTGCGTTGATGTCAGTTTTCTTAAGCACAAAGTGGGAGGTCAACTATTGGTGGCTATTGCATTGGATGTGAATGAGCAACTATATCCTGTCGCATTCGGCGTTGTTGATTCCGAGAATAATAACTCTTGGACTTATTTTATGCAAAAATTGAGAGAAGCAATTGAATTAGTTGATGATCACATTGCCAATGCCTTGTGTGCTGTTTTTCCAGAAGCAGACCACAATGCGTTCACATATCACATAAAGATGAATATTATGGCCAAATTCAAAACGGATAAATGTCATATGGAGTTTGATTTGGCTTCTCGTGCGTACACAGTCTCCAACTTTAACCGATTTTTTTGACAAGATAAGGGTTAAAGATCAAATGATTGCTGCCTATTTGGAAAAAATTGGAATCCAAAGATGGAGTAGAGCATTTCCCCCGATAAGCGATATAATCAACTCACAAGCAATTATGCTGAGAGTTTTAATAGTCAAAGTAGGGAAGCCAATAAGTATCCCATTTCCGCAATGGCTGAGTATTTAAGATTGACAATACAACATTGATTTAATGATAGAAGAGAAAAAACGTCCAACCACCAAGAAGTTTTATCTCCAACTTATGAAAAGTTATTACGTGAGGGATTCGACAAGGCCATATTCTATACAATATCATCGTTTAACCGATTCGAGTTTTATGTGCATGACAATGAGTCCCATTTTAAAGTCAATTTGAAAGACATGAACTGCACTTGTAGAGTATTTGAAGTTTCCGGTCTTCCTTGTACGCATGCAATGGCTGCTGTCCGTCACCGCAATTTGGTTTGTTATGACTTCTGTTCAAGGTATTATTTAGCTCACATGTTCAATCTATTTAACCAATTGTTTAATCATTTTATTTTCCATACTGACAGGTATTACACAACTGAATCTTGGATGAATGCATATGCAGAGACATGTTATCCTGCTGGTGATGAAGACGATTGAGATATTTCCGAAATTATCAAGGAACGCGTGTGTCTAAAACCACCTATTAAGGTTAAGAAAGGGCGGCCACAAACAAAGTGTAGGTCATCCCAATGTGAAGTCCGTAAGGTCCCGAGACGATGCAACTCATGTGCTGGACTATGACATAATAGGGTAACATGCAAAACAGTTATGCATGCACCATCTACTGCAAGAGCATCATCATCTAAGCATCATGAGTCATCATCTCAACAGCACGAGTCATCATCTCAACAATATGAGCCTTTAGGTTCAAACATTTAAGATTGTGGTGATACGTTGTAGTGTTCCTTTGTTAATTGAACTAAAACAGTGTAGTATGTTTGAGATAAGTTATAGTATGTTTGGGATAAGTTGTATTATGTTTCTTGTATCATGTGTACTGATCAATACTTAGCGAAACGCGAAGTCAAAAGTTAAAGTTAAAGTTAAAGTTAAAAGTTAAAGTTCAAAGTTAAAGTTAAATTTAAATTTATGTTTTTATAAATAGAGGTAAAGTTACACATACACACGTTGTACATTGAAGGATACCTTCAAGTCTGAATAGCAGGCAAGGAAGGATACACAATTTAGTTTAGTTTGAGTATCTTTCCTTACTGTTATTCAGCCTTGAAGTTTCTTCACATACAATGGTTTTACACTGAAGTGCAGGCTTGAAGTTTCAATTGAAAGTGTCTTCTAATTCTTTGGTATGTTATGTACATTGAAGTTCATGTTCAATTCTTTGGTAAGAATCTTGGTATGTTTTTCATTTAAAGAAAAATGTTAAAAACATGAATATACACAAAAATCAACTTATAATATAGATTTAAAGAAAAACGTGAAGTACTTAGCGTATCGCGAAGTACCTAGCGAAACGTGAAGTACTTAGTGTATCGCGAAGTACCTAGCGTATCACGAAGTACCTAGCGAAACGCGAAAAACCTAGCGAAACGCGAAGTCATTCAAATTATCATCCAATGTAATGAATCAGCCAGAATATACACACACAAAATTAAACTACAAATATTTTAACATTACATGTAACTTTAAGTTCAAGTTCTATCCAAAATTCAATACAAGATACTAAGGTTCGATAATTTGATGGAATAACCTGACCGCCATCTTCTGTCTAAAAAACTCCATTTCATCGGAGGTCACCTTCTCTACACCCAAGTTAACAGTCAAGTATTCCATTTACATAAACATAAATACACCACAGTCCTCGCTCTCGGTTGCTCTAAGGACTTCCCCTACCTTAGCTGATGCATTTTTGGCTGGGGTGTTGAATCCTTTTGTTTGTCATGGTCTCGAAGTTGAAATTAAGAACCTTTGTAGCTTAGCATTAGAGACTCCCTTTGTAAATAATCGTGGAACCATCTCACACAAAGGTCTCAAATATGGATTGAGATTCCTATAAATACAAGAGTCATTAGAGACTTCCTATAATATTCTTGACTATTTTTTTAATAAAATTTATTTTAACTAATTTAGTAATAGTTGAATTGGAATTTGTTATTGATTGATAATTTTTTTGTCTTATTATTTTATAAACCCCAATAATGAACTTAAGAAAAGTTGTTTTAAATCTTGGAAATGATAATTTATTTTTATTCATATGCTAAGTGTTTATTTTGGATGACTTGAATACTTAAATGATATTTTGATATAATTATATTTTTAGATAATATTTTTAATTTTTTTAAATATAAAATATTGTATTATTTATAAAATATAAATATTATTTTGAAAGTCTTATATTTTTTCCCAAAAATAATATAAGTTATAATTTTATATTTTTATGGCCTTTACTTGCCAATTAACTATTACCTACAGTATTTTTGCCTTTATATGTCAACTATTATTATTTTTATTATCTTTATAAATCAACTATTTAATGACGCTATTTTTAGCGTCTTTATAATAAACTATTATGCCAACTATTTAATTGGGGTTAATTTTACCACTTTTATAGGATAGCTATTAAATTCAGTTTTATTAGAAACTGCAGTTAGAGAGTATTAACTATGGTTTTACAAACTATATAATTAGAGACTATTAATTAAGGTAATTTTACCGTTCTTAACTGTAAAAATTATTTTAACGACAGAACTTTTAACGATGGTGGACTACAATGATTTTATTACTGGAAATATGTTTAACGACATAAAATATACATTAACGACAATAGAAACTGTCTTTAAATGTTACTTTTTCACTAGTAAAATCATTGGTAAACAATGCTAAATTTTTTAACACTTGATAATTGACCATCTACATATATATATATATATAGTTACAATAATAAGAAATTCGTACAAATTAAGGGATGATACCTTTAAGAGGGCTTCTAAATGAAAAACTCGTTTCGATAACTTTCCATTGAACAAAAGAGAAACAACTCAAGATCTGACAATTTCATTATCTTTAATGCTAAAATGAGAATGTCCACATACTCAAGAAAGCATCATCAAGACAATTGGAGGTATGAACTGCAAACGATCCACCCAAAATTGAGAGTAATTTTGAATTATAAAAAATTTGGATAAAAAATCCGATCCAACTAAACAAGATACTAGACTGAACAAAATACAACACCAACTCAATAAAACGAAGGAAAATAAAATTAAATAAAATAATAAAATGATCTTGTGTTGCAAGGTTAAAAGCGTTAATATTATACTAATTTTAAATACGCAACGTTACATAATTAACAAAGCAAAATTGTCTCGATTAGACACTAAATAGGTTGTCGAGAATCAATTAAAATATTTTAAAATAAAATTAAAGAAACTCAACTAATTTGAGTGTATTTGTGTAAATCTAAATTTGCATAATTAATATTATTAATTATTATAATAATACATGTCGTTCAAAATGTTAAAATTCGTCAATAATATTACTATAAAAAGTTAACATCACGAAACATGATTTATCCATCATAAATGATTTTTTTTTAATTAAAGAAAATAGAATGACCCATTGCCATACCATCCACTCCAACTTAAGGCGTCATAAATGAGAATTGGATATCAGAAATGATTGTTAAAAAGCAGTTTACAATATTTAAAAATAAAAGATAAAAACTCTGTCATTTTTTAAATTACATCTTTCAAACCCACAAATTTTTACAAATAAAAAATGATAAACTTGTTATTTAATAGTGTAACATGACTTATATGCTCGAGCTACATAATAGTTAACAATAGCGGTTTATAATTTCATAAAAAAAAACTCAATCACGTAATTTTTTATAAACAAAATAAAGCCGTTGATATCTAATAAAAAAATAGAACAACAGATTAAGTGGTTGATATCTAATAAAATAACATTACTTACATCATCATTACTTACATCATCGTTTAACTAATATATCTTTTTGGACTTGAAAAGATATATTTCAAGCAGTTAAGTCTATCTCTAACAAAATAAAACTTTCAAGATAAGTTAAAATTTTGTTTTTTTCACTACTCAGATTTGAGTTGATGTTGTGTTTTGTTTGGTGTGATAATTTTTTTAGTTAAATCAAATTTTTTTATTCAGGATTTTATAATCCGAATAATATTCTTAATTTTCGGTGAATTGTTTGTCGTTCCTATTTATACCTTCTAATTTTATCCATGATCATTTCTTGAATTTGTATTTGTCTCATTTTTTAGCCAAAGGAAATAAAGTTAATAGATGATATTATAAATCTTCATCTACTTGTTTAAAGTTTGTTTATATTATTTTAAAATTTAAAGTTTTGATATGTATATTCAAGTTAAAAAAAGTAAAAATAAAAATTCATATATTTTAATATTTTGGAAGTAGGGACAAAAGTAAAGAAAGGAAGAAGACGGTTTTCAGTCTTGTATTTTCTATTATACCGTAATACGCAACCTGCGTTATTCTTCGCCCGCGGCAAGGGAAATGCCTCTTTCTACTCAATTGTGATAGACGAGATTCTTCGTATATATATATATATATATATACATCGTCTTCCTCATCATCATCCACTCATTTCCATTTCCATTTCCTGTTTCAATCCCATCACTTTTTCGCTATCATTTGACC
Source organism: Impatiens glandulifera (assembly GCF_907164915.1). NCBI lineage: Eukaryota > Viridiplantae > Streptophyta > Magnoliopsida > Ericales > Balsaminaceae > Impatiens > Impatiens glandulifera. The sequence goes on along the minus strand of NC_061862.1, from coordinate 83,967,504 downwards.
ATTTTTCTCTGTAACGTTTCTTCTTTTCCAACCCCACTAATAAATCCATAGTCTTGTTGCTTCTCTCTCTCCCTCTTTCTTTCAATCAACCAATCTATCCGAGATACGAACTCAGAAGCTTGATCAATGGAAACCCTATCGGCGGGTGAAGCTAATTTGGAGCAAATTGCTGAGGAATTTTACTGTTGCATATGCCTGTACACTTCTTTTCCCTTCATACATGTCAAAATCATTACTTTATTTCTTGCTTGAATTAGAATTAATCTAACTTTTGGATATTCCCGATTCATCCAATGAGTCCAGAAAGATAACAGTTTTTTGTAGTGATCTTTTTCCTCTTTATTTTTCTGCAGAGATCTTCTCTTCAAACCTGTTGTACTGGGTAAGTTGTTGTTCTTCTTGCAAAGTCGTGAATATCTAGATTTGGGTCCAATCCATTTACTGATCTTTCTTCTACAATTGCAGCTTGTGGCCACATGTCTTGCTTCTGGTGTGTCCACCAATCCATGAACGGGCTACAAGAGTCTCAGTGTCCCATATGTAGGAATCAATATCATTACTTTCCCGCCATCTGTGAGGTTCTTCACTTTTTGCTTGTCAAAGCTTATCCAGAAACTTATAAGAGAAGGGAATCTCAGATTTTAGGTGAGTTCTGTTGGTCAGTCACATTTCTTGCTTGCCTCTTGTATTCGTTGTTTATGCATATAGTTTCTGATATCTCGTGTTGGTCCAGTCGAGGAAGAAGTTAAAGGTTGTTCTTCTCCTAGTTTCTATCCTGGCCAACAGGCATCTCTGATTGGTGACAATCTGAATGACAAGGTTTGTCAAGGATAATCTTCCATAAACATTTATGCATTACTCGTGCTTGCAAACCTTTGTAATTCAGAATTAAGACCTTGGGATAAGTTGATTATTTATTTTTCTTTAGGTTGATAATAAGAATACGCTGCTGAATAGAACATTTGGCATTGTTGGAGGAGGCATAAATGCCGTAGACATGAAAGAAAGCAATTTATCTGAAACAAATCAAAAGATTACTGTGAATGATGTGTTGTGTGCTGCATGCAATCAACTGCTATTTCATCCTGCTGTCCTTAACTGTGGCCATGGTATTTTTTTTTAATGTTACTGAAGCTCCGTTGCTTTATCTATTATGTTATTGGTTCTAATGTTTGTTAATTGTAAATTCACATTGCTCTTTTTTCTATCTCCCGCCCCTCACCTCTGGTGACATTAGTATTCTGCACAAGTTGCATTGCACCAGCCAATGAGGCAGTTGGGGCAGTTTGTCATGTTTGTCAAAGGATAGATCCCAGGGGATTCCCAAAAGTATGTTTGGCCTTTGATAATTTCTTGGTGGAACACTTCCCAAAGGAATATGCAACCAGGAAACAGGCGGTTCTACTCAAGCAAGCACAAATGCAGCATGAGAATCCAGTGACATGTATGTCTCCTTGTCTTTGATATCCTCTCCATCACTTTTATCTTGATTTGTGAAAATTATAATCTTCAGATTCTTCACCACAACGAACTGTATTTAATAACTTGCTGACTCTAGCTTCTTTAGAAAGCAGATTCCTAACGTGGAAAAAGGAACAATGAGTTATAGCTGACGAATAAGCTATAGCTTTTCAGGAACAAATCCTTCAAAGAACATTGTCTATAACAATCTTAAATCAATTCCTCAATTTATCCCCATATATATATGAAAAGGACTAGCCTGATAATGGTAACTTGATCACACAATGGATGTTTTAATCCTTATACATATAATCTTACCAACATAGTTTGTTTTATTAAATACTTAATACACCTAAATTTTCTAATTCAGTAAATCTTTATAAATAAGTTCATTTGCCTACTCCAACGCTATATTGAAACAGAATTTAGAATAATTGCCCATCAATAATATTTTGGCTGTATTATATATCAAACATCTAAAAGCTTAATACTGGATGTGTGACCATGTTATGCATAATCTCCATAAACAATATTTTCATTTTCTTATTTCAGAAGTGCCTTGAATGTTGAAGAGTGTGTTACGAGAAGCTTGTAGAAAATCTCCATAGCATAGATAAGAGATAAGAGTGTCTTTTAACTACCATTTCAACATAATCTAACCACATATATACCCACACTTTAATATCTAAGTGAACTTACAACTCAAACCCAAATAACATATAATAAATATAATAATTACATCAAATGGCTCATTGGCATTAGGGAATATAAATAAAACATAACAATATTGTAGGCTCACTAAGATATTAGAGAGTGAGTATAGTTGAGGTAGAAAATAGTTAGGTTAGAATTATGAATGAATATTCAAAGTGTAAAACTCATATTGGCAATGGAGACTCTCCATGTTTCTCATCTAAGGACTAGTTCTCATCTCCTCTTGCATTCTCCTATCTCATCCCTTTCTACTTATTACAGTTTTTCAATAAACAACATTTATGTTGCATATTCAACGATCTGTACAAATATTGTTTGTATTTATTAGAAGTCTTTGTGACCACTCATTTAGTTCAAACTATATCATTTAAAAAGGAAAACATTATTGTTTGTAGCATTCTTACATTTTGTTTCTCTTCTGTAACCACCTGGGAAGATGCTTAGTGTTTGTTTGATCTGTTGGTTCACAAAGCAATCTTGTTACTTTCAGGCTCCACCACATCCGTTGAAAACGGCGTTCAGCTCTCATCACCTAAGGAAGAAAATCTTCAACCATGTTGGGGTGATAAAGGCGCACATTTACATACTGGAGTTGGTTGCGACATTTGTGGGGTAAGAATGTGGTTTGTGTGTTTATTTTCACTAATAGGACACCTAGATTGTCTTTATATAAAATCATTAGTCTTGGCATGAAAGGAAATATAAAAGGAGAAGTGTTTTGTGGAGCATTATTATTATCAGTTTATTGCTAGAAACCGCAAATTTCTTTTTTTGTCATGTTTTCAGCGACAGTTATTCGAAACAAGAAGTATTTATAATAGTATAATAATGATAACAACAAGTTACATGGACTTACAGATGTTCCCAATAGTTGGAGATAGATACAGATGCATGGATTGCAAGGAAGAGATAGGTTTCGACCTGTGTGGGCAGTGCTACAACAGTCATTCAAAGGTCCCTGGGCGTTTTAATCAGCAACACACCCCAGAACACAAATTTGAACTCTGGGATTCAAACCATTTTCGTATATTTCTGTCAAGAATGCTAAGGGGCCAGACTCAAGATCGCTTACTCCCCTTCCTTTTATCTGGTATCACTTCTGCAACAGATGACCAAGATGAAACCAATATCTCTAGTATACTCCAACTTAGCCAGCAGGAGGACCAGACCACCACCAATCTCAGTACTAGTACTAGTCCTAGTACTAGCACTAGTAGTACACCACCTTCTACTTCTACTACTGCCGAAGATAGTGAAAATGATGTTGCCTTGAATAATACCACATGAGAGGTCCATGATCTATTTGGGTTTTAAACTCCCTTCTTTCTTTAGGGAGGGTGGTGTGATGGGGGTAGTAGGTATATATGTATGCCTAAAGAAAAACTTTTCATAATGTCTCTTCTTCTGCTTCAAAAGATTTCATAATATGTCATTTTATCTACATGTACATGCTGCTTATTCCAGTATTATGTGAAATTAAATACTAACCCTGGAAAGAAAACCATCTTGCTTTGGTTCAACAGATTTTGATTGATATGTTGTTAATCAAACCTTTGACATACCCTATTTTCATGAATGATAAAACCTGTTTCTTTCACCTCTTCTTAAGCTTTGTTCCTTTTTTAGTTGGTCATCTCTCATTAGTTTTGGGCAAAGTCTAACTTCAACATTTACTGCATTTCTAAAAGCTAAGTCCCTGCCTTGGCAAAATGGAGGTAGGAATTCTCTTTAAACCACTATAAATCTAGTGTATTTACTGCATTCCTACTCCAAATCTTGGTGTTTATTAAGTGCAATCATCTCTACTTCCTCTTGAATACTATCTGGGCTTAGGGGTTTGTGTTCCAATTTCTTTACTACAAAAACAGGTTTCTGGCTCAAAATATGTGAAATCAACATGAAGTTTGATTCATTTCTCGGTTACTTCACTTGCATGTGCTCCAACATGGTTAGATATTGTACTATATGTTGTGATAAAATGCTGCATCGTCATAAGTAAGAGTTTTGTGTGCATACGACTTCTCTGGATTCCTCCCAATATTTATCTCGGATAGATTAGATTGCTCATTTCATAAGAGTTTTGTGTGCATACGACTTCTCTGGATTCCTCCCAATGTTTATCTCGGATAGATTAGATTGCTCATTTTCATCAGGTATTACCGGGCCAGATGCAGACCTTTCTTTGGAATGTCCATGCACCACAAACAAGAGTATCAGTCTCCATTTTGTTGAACAGGGAAGGTGGATCCTCCTTGAAAAGTGCAAAAATCAAAATGGAAGGGCCTCCTCATAGGGAACCTATGATGCTCCCTTCTCACCAAAATGGTCATCAATCTTCTTTTCCGGAGTATAGGGGTGCTCATGAATAGGTATTACATACCCCCACCGAGTTGCTCCATAGCCTTGACGTAAGATGATGCGCGTCGAAGCCTACACGATGAGACCAATGTTATGTTCATAACCATTCCTCATAGGGAACCTATGATGCTCCCTTCTCACCAAATTGGTTATCTGTCTTCTTTTCCGTAGTATAGGGGCGCTCATGAATAGGTATTACATACCCCCACCGAGTTGCTCCATAGCCTTGACGTAAGATGATGTGCGTCGAAGCCTACACGATGAGACCAATGTTATGTTCATAACCATTCCTCATAGGGAACCTATGATGCTCCCTTCTCACCAAATTGGTCATCAGTCTTCTTTTCCGGAGTATAGGGGTGCTCATGAATAGGTATTACATACCCCCACCGAGTTGCTCCATAGCCTTGACGTAAGATGATGCGCGTCGAAGCCTACACGATGAGACCAATGTTATGTTCATAACCATTTGTTAGACATAGGTGCTCAAACTCAAAGGTCATTCCATTTGAGTTCGTAATATTATATAATCATATAAATGCATCTTCAATAATATTCATATAATTGTTCTTATATCAATTGTGGAAATGAGTTTTCTAAATAAAATGATATCTGTAATGTAAAAAATGACTCACTCCCCTTCTCTTTCTCTTGTGATCATCAAGGAAGATGAAATATTTAACCGTGTCTATATAACTATAATAGACCCGTAAATTTGTACAAATAATTAACTAGAGGACACATTCATATATAATTTAAAAGAAAAAACAATTTCCAAGATTTAAGAACAAAATTTCTTTTAAGAATGTATTAGACAGGATCAACGACGTAAAAGCAATATTATATTATATGAGAGCAGATTATCTTAGGAAAAAAACTAGCAAAAATAAATTGATTTTGAAGATGTGACAACTTTAAAAGATCTCCCTATAATAAAGGAGTGTAATGGAGAATAATCCTACACATCAATAGAAAATTCTTCCACTAAAGAGAGTGAGACAAAAAGAGCTTCTCTATAGATCCTAGCTAAGAGCAGCTTAGGCGCTTATAGCTCCTAATAGAAAGGTCGTCTTCTTACTTTTTTTTCATAAAAAAAGACTTTCACTTGCCAGAGCTAGAGGTATTGTCATTCTTATTCATACTAGAGTTATTTTTCCGGTCACCGAGGGACCGAGACGGGCTTTAGAATCTTATATTGAAAGCACTCCTTTTTGAACTCAGACGTCAGTATAAAATAAGAGATTTGTTATCAAAGACCAAATGCAAAGGTTTTGCATTTGCCTTACATGAGAGAGATAAGAAAGGGAACTCAATTACTTAAATTAAAGATATAAAATTAACCATTTATAAATTACGTCTATGTAGGGTCTTTATACTCGGATACCTAAGACCAAGATTCCAACTAACTGATCGAAGGTTTTACCCGAGGTACATTTTATCTCTCTAGTTAAATGGAATAATAATAGAAAACGCTTTTTAAGTATGCTCCACCCAACCCAGTCTTCCCAACCCAGTATTCTTTCTTTTAAGAAATTAGTTACAGTTAAAAACTTTTCTACCAATTATAAAAGGAATTTTTTGATCAACATAGTTTAAGAATCCATTATATTTTATTCTTTTAAGTTTGAGTCTACATCACATCAATATTATTTCACAAAGCTATATCCTTACTACAATAATTTAAAGAGTTAATTTTGTAAAATAAACTAAAAATAAAAATAAAAAGTGTCTCTTTACATAACATTGGGTTCTATCAAATGTGCATAATAAAAAAATTGAACTTATTTTCTTCATATTTCTATTCAAAATTCAAACAACATATGAATGCATGTTATAAATATTTTTTCATGTCAATCTTTGCAATAATAATAATATTTTTGACAATATTAGTTCTAATAATTTAGTAAGATTCGAGTCTCCAAGAAAAATTAAATAATATTCAATAAATTAAGCATATCTCAACATTAATAAAAGAGAAAGTTGTCATCAAATATATAAATAAGAAAGTAAAATAAAATTTCAAGATGTCCAAATAACTTGAGTGTGAAGTGTTGCATTACAAATTACAAACTTTGAACTCATGTTTCAACTTCTCACCATCGTTTTCTAAAAACAAAGAAAACAACTCAGCCTAAAAATATTTAAGAAAAAGTACACAAATAACAAACTGTTTCACAAATTCTAATATGTGGTATAAAATTTTAATTAGACCCCTATGTTTAGTGTTGCCTCTAGTTTAGGTAGCAAGGCACATGATCATTGAGAAAAAATTATATATAATTCATCATTTTAATATATATATATATATATATATATATATATATATATATATATATAATTCAAATATATTTATGAAGAGGGATGGAAAGAAATAATTTGGGAAAAAGAACGATATGTCATCACTTAATTGGTTGAAAGAAAGTACAAATAAAATATAAAAGATAGGTAAATTATTTTATTTTTTTAGCCAATCAAATTGATTTACCCTCGTTTCTTCCCTCTAATTCTTTCTCCTAATTCTTTCTCTATATTTACATATTATTTTAAATATATATTTATTTTATTTTAACTGTTCACTTATATATTAAAAACGTAAATAAAATCAATTCACTATTTAAAAAATAAATAAATAACTCATAAATTTAATTTAATATATATATATATATTTGAATTATATATATTAATTAAAATTATACGTAATTATAAAAAATTAAAAAGTAATAATATAATATTAACCATAAAAATTAAATATTTAGACACCCATATATTACCCCTACATTTTATTTTTCAAAATAATTAAAATTTGAACTATTTTTAAATAAAATTAAATATATAAATAAACTAGATTGAGATGATATCAATAAATTTTCTTAACTTTCATTTACTACATTTTAGTATCTTAAAATAAAAATTCTTGAATTTTATTTGCTACCTTATAATTTGAAAAAAAGAGGACAAAATTACATTGACCCTGTAAAAGTTTCTACAAACGGTTGGTGTTATAAATAGGGCTCAAGGTTAAGAGACAAATAAAATATGAAAGAAAAAAATTCTCGACTTTATAAAACTTGTTCTTCTAAAGCCAGACACTTCTTTTACAGATTGACACACATTCTCATACCCAAAACCCTATAAAAAAATCCTAAAACTTCCCTTTTGATTTTTCTAAGTAAAATCACAAAGTTTGTGTTACGGTCTAGAAATAAAGTCTGCGTTACAAATATAATTCCAGCACCCTCCATCGGTCCAATTCAGCACTTGGGCTAATTTCTATTTTTTATTTTTATATTCTGTTTTGTATTTCTGTTCTGTTTTTTCAAACCAAATTCTGTTAGTTGTTGTAACTGAATATTCAGGGGTAAGACAACATCTATATAAGGCTGATCCCTCTCCCAAGGACCTATGGAATAATGAATATTTGAAATCTCTTGTGAAAGTTCTTCACCTCTATTTTATTTTAGGTTTTGAACCTTTGTTTTGGACTGTTTGGTATAGACCAACAATATTCATTTCTCACCCTTGATTCTTCTTTTCCCCTCATCTCAAATTTTCTACTACAAAATTCTTCCGCTGCCCTTTGATTATAAAATTCCCCACTCGGTCACAGCGATTAAGAACTCAATTCTTGAAATAAAAACTCAGAAAGCTAAGTTATAATTCATGCCTTAACAGTTTGCTCTCAAATTTAGTCAGTTTACTTACAAGGATATCATGAATGCTGAAAGAATCTTTTCTTATTCAATTAATCTTTTGTAAGTTCAATTTAATGAAATACTTTATTGACATTTTCGAATTATTAAATGTTTCTAGTTTCGATGTATTAAAATTGATTAAATTATTGTATGTCTGGGTGATTATTTAACTTTTCGTTCTTATAAATTTATTCAATTTAATCATATTCAAAAAGTCTAAATTCAAATAAGAGATTTGTTTTGATTGACTCTTGTGATTTGAAGACAAGATCTCCAAATCAATACACATTTGTATGTAATAAAAATGGGTGCTTCTAGCTCCTAAAAAGTCTTCAACTTTTTAAATTTTTAAAAATTTTTCTAACGAACATGCTTCTATAACTATTTTGATTCTTTAATATTATAGATGCATGTTTGATGTTTAATTAATGTTAGCGAATGTTTCTATGCAAGCATACATAAAGTATCAAACACCAATCATGCATTCATAGAAAATCAAGTAGGTTAGTCACATAAAATAATAAAAAAATTAAAGTAATTGAAGATTTTCTTAGGAGTTACAAACACCCCCATTTAGGGAAATTTGACGAGGGTTATTTCCAAAATTAATATAGGTAAACTAATTTTTGCAAATATAACCTTTTGCAATGGGCAAAAGACATTTATACCCTTCAAATAAAAATGTGGCCGGTTATTTTTCGTTTTCTCTCCCTCTCCTCATTTCATTTTCCCCTTTCTCCCCCCGACCCTCGACCTTTGGTATTCTCTCTTCTTCTCCCCCGACCATCCAAGCGAACCAACGAAACGAAGACGAAGGAAGTCGATCGATCAACTCCCTGAGGCAACGCCGGAACACCTTCATCATTTCAGGTGAGTTTTTCCTGTTTTTCCGTCGTTTTCCTTGCATGCATGCTGAAATGGAAGAATGATTTATGGTTTTATCGTTAAGTTTAGGTTTAGGGTTTTAGGGGGTGGCTGAATGGTTTTACGGTGGAATATGCATCTGTCGCAAGCGAAAATGCATCTTTGCCTACGACAGATGCATCGTTGCCTACGACAGATGCATTTTCGCCTACGACGGATGCATATGTCGTAGACGAATAATATATTATTTGCTTCTATAAAGAAGTGGTATTTGCTTTCATTAGTCTAACATAATATTTCTTTGCAGATGGCACCAACCAAAAGCAAAACCAAAACCAAATCCGTTATTGAGAACTTTCCTGGCCGTGTTTCATGGAAATCCACTTGCACCTGCTTGTTAAAGATTAAGGACACGTTTAATAACCTTGGTCTTATGGATAGGGTTTTGTAGACTCAATTCTAGCATATATTGAAAGCCCTGACTATAATTTCCTTAGGAACAATAATCCATCAGATGCTGATAAGGAAAAGTAGCTCCAATTTGAAGGGAATAAGTTTCCTGGTCAATGGTCAAGAGCTCTACTAGGGCATGAAGGAATATGCCTTGGTGACAGACCTTAACTTTGGAAGATTTCCTGTGGTTGAAAACTGGCACGTTGAAGAATTTCCACCCCTATTCCGCAAATATTTTGGGGCAAAATGATTATTAGAGTTAATGAGGTTCAAACAAGTTTCCTCCAATGCTGTGATAAGGAGGATGCATGGAAGATAGGGCTCATAAACCTGATTTATCAATGTCTTTTTGGATCTGATAATAGGAGGAGGGTAAATTTGAAAATCTCCAGCATGGTGGAGGACATTGACATATTCCTTCAATTTACATGGAGAAATGTGTCCTTCAGTTCAACCCTGAAGGGTATTGACAAAGACATGAAACATCTTCGGGAGGTATATCTGGCCAAAAGAGAAACTTGCAAGGGGAACCGTGATGTCTCTTATAATATTAGTGGGTTCGCAATAGCCTTTCAAGTTTGGACCTATGAGGTTATCAAGACATTTGCCCCAAGTTTGCGGATATGATCGAGGAACAGCCTATATGCCCAATGATATTGCACTATACAGCCTCTAGGAGCAACACCAACACTACCTAGGAGGTATCCACTAGCCTCCTGAAGTGCAATGTGTTTAACAAGATTGATGAGTTTGAGGAGGAGAAGAGAAACTATTGTGGGGAAGATTTTGAAGATATGAGAGGTTACATTTATGATGAATTATTTGAAGTGGATGGTAGAAAGAGAAAGAATGAAGATGACAATACTCCCAAAGATGAAATGACTCACAAACCGGCACCCAAAAGGAGAAGACCACTTAAAATCACACTAGCCAAGAGGACCGGGAGGTCATTTATTGATGAATCTAACCAAGACATCTCTTAGTCTACTACTCATGAATCTAGCCATGTCCCTTCTGCGACGACTCCTCATACTAATCAAGACAATTTTCTAACTAGCCAAGACAATCGAGTGACTCAAGCCCAACATGATGTCAAGTTTGATGACAAAGTATCTAAGGGAGCTGGCAAGGGTTGTAAATGAACTTAAAACTTAAATGACGCTCATCAAAGAGGATCAACGTGTTATGTTCAACCACATAATCAAATTATTGGAGGAAATAAAACAACAAAAAATGTTGATTCAGATTCAGTGGAGAAGTAGTTGGAGTTGAAGAGGCTTGATGATGGGTTGGAGAAGAAAAAAGATGTTGCTGATAATGGGTTGAATGAGATGAAGAAGAAAGATGTTGCTGATGGATTGAAGAAGAAAGATGTTGCTGATGGATTGGAGAAGAAAGAAGATGTTGATGATGGGTTGAATGATGATGGATTGGAGAAGAAATAAGAGATTGTTGATGGGTTGAATGATGATGGATTGAAGAAGAAAAAATATGATGATGATGTGTTGAATGATGATGGATTGGAGAAGAAAGAAGATGATACTGATGTGTTTAATGACTTAGAGAAGAACAAAGATGATGGTGTTGATGGGTTGAATGAGATGGATAACAAAGATGATGATGTTGATGGGTTGAATGAGATGGATAACAAAGATGATGTTGTTGATGGGTTGAATGAGATGGATAACAAAGAAGATAATGCTGATGAGTTGAGGCAGATGAAGTTTCTGAAAAATAAGTGGTTGGAGGTATTAGAGGAACAAGAGTTGGAAAAGAAGCAGGCTGAGTTGAGATGGACAACAATGAATATTTGGTCACGAAGAAGAAAGAGTTTGCCACGAAAAAGAAGGAGTTGAGTACGAAGAGGAAGGTGGAGTTGGCCAATAAGAGGAAGGAAGAGTTGGCCAAGAAAAGGAAAGTGGAGTTGGAGAAGAAGAAGGATGGTGATCAGGAGTTGGAGAAGAAGATGGATGATGATATGTTAGAAATGACTCCAACAATTTTTTGGGAAAGCAATTTTGGAGAAAGAAGAAGTCCACAAAATTGGAGAACTACACAGACCCTAATGGAAAAATGTTTAAACTCAATGATCTGGTAACGGCCAATCCTCTGTTAGGTTATGACATTGAACAGATGGATGAGTTGAACAATTGGATGAAGCTGAAGGAGGTGAAGGATGAAGACATGAAGGATCTGTTTACTAGCGTAACTGGTCAAGATTTATTTGGCAGATTGCTGAAGCCTCCGAATTGGATACATGACATGTAGATTAATTTTGAGTATTGTCTTCAAACAAGGGTTCAAGAACAAGAGTCAATCAAAACAAATCTCTTATTTGAATTTATTAATTTTTTAATATAATTGAATTGAACAAATCTATATGAACGAAATATTAAATAATCACTCACACAAAAATAATATCTAATAAATTTAATTAAACTGAAACTAGAAACATGTTCGAAATGTCAATAAGATGATTTTATTAAATTATGCTTAGAGAAGTCAAATTGAGAAAAAAGATTTTTTACATTGCATATGGATATCATTTTGAGTAAATTGACGAAATTTAAAAACAAAACACTTAGATTTGAATACCAATAAAACAAATTTGGTGGTTTTACTTAGAAAAATCAAAAAAATGAGTTTTAGGGTTGAGAAGGTGTATATTTTAAGGTTTGGGGTATGAGAATGTGTGTCAAGGTGTGGAACAAGTGTGTCTCTTTAGAAGGATGATGGTTCTATGAATTCAAGATTTTTTTCTCTTTTTCTCGGCCCATTTTCGTTTGTTCTAAAGTCCTATTTATAACCGCAAGCAATTCCAAAAGTTTTTATACACCCGTTATGTCAAATCATTTAAAGAAACGATTTGTGCCGATAGTATCTCAGAACCGGTAATATCTCCGCTTCGGTAGTATCTCAAGACGTAATCGGTAGTATCTCAAAACCGGTAATATCTCCACTTCGACAGTGTCTCATGCGTATCCGGTAGTATCTCAAAACCGATAATATCTCGAAGTCGGTAATATCTCAAGACGTAACCGGTAGTATCTCCAAACCGGTAATATCTCGAAGTCGGTAATATCTTAAGACGTAACTGGTAGTATCTCCAAACTAGTAATATCTCGAAGTCGGTAATATCTCAAGACATAACCGGTAGTATCTCAAAACCGGTAATATCTCATAACGTAACCGATAGTATCTCCAAACCGGTAATATCTCGAAGTCGGTAATATCTCAAGATATAACCGGTAGTATCTCCAAACCGGTAATATCTCAAAGTCGATAGTATGTCAAAACATAACCGGTAGTATCTCAGAACCGATAGTATCTTAAGACCGATTTTATCTCATGCGTAACCAATAGTATCTCAATCGGTTTTATATCAAGAGTAGTCGGTAGTATCCTAATCGGTCTCTAATGAAGCGTAGCCGGTAGTATGTATCCCAAAATTGTAATAAGCATATCAAAAAATTGCATAAAGCAACTTTTAAATCTCCAGACTGTATTGTTGTCATTTTAGTGCAAGTCTGATGAAGACTTCTTGGGAGCAGATGTCTGCCAGCCTAATTCAGACTGTCAAATCATTAGAAGACAAAAATGTATTCTGATTGCTCCTCAGAAATCATTAAACCAATTAATGATTTCTTGGTTTATTATTATCAAAGTATAGACAAAATTAAAGGATATCCCATCTGTTGTACTATTCTGAACTTCAACCAATCAAAGAGAAGAACAACTGTTTCTTGAAGCAGACATAGCCGTTGAAGTCAAAAATATATCTATTGATATATTTGCCTACTTAAGAAGACAAAAGTCATCTAAACACATCACCTTTTGACCGAACCTTCTCAACAAGATTTTTCCGACATCTTGAATCTTTGCTATCAAATTGCTCAAGCTTTCGAAACTTACCAGTTCTAAAAGAGTGTGCTAGAAACTCAAGTGTATTACAATATTACCTATTCTGTGTGAGTGGTGAGCATTGTAAGTTGACAGAATTTGTTTATATTCAACAGAGTGAGTATATTGAAAGGTTGAAAACAGGCAGTAACTAAGCCCTGATTGTTCGATTAAGTTTATGTACGGGTTGTAAACAGATCGAATATTCTAGTGGATATCTTTCTCAAAGGTTTGAGAAGAAGGGGTGACGTAGGAGTTTATCTCCGAACATCCATAAATCTTGTATTGTGTGTCTTTTTCCTTATTATCCTCTAAACCATTTAGTTGTCGCTGCTCTAAGTTGAAACAAACATTTCCACACTTGAACTCGGTTCAAGAGTTTGTGACAACTTGCGAAAAATAGAGATCGATATTAACCTCTAACAGGGTTATTATCAACCAGCGTGTATGTAAGCGTTCACTTTTGTGAGACCCCAGTCTCCTTTGGCCATCCCGATCCATAGTCAGTAGCATCCCAATCATTTGGTCATATGTCATTTTTAAAAATCTGAAGAGAATGGTCTCTTCACCAAGAATGATGATCAGGTACGTCTCTCAGCTTAGCTGCATCCTCCTCGAACTCCAAATCAACCTTGGACCTAGAACTTATCTAAGACCATCCAACCTCCTGACCAAAGAAAATTTCGAAAGATGTATCCATATGATAGAATCGGCACAAGCTAGAAGGAATTAACCCCAGGATCCTCAAACCATTAGAACCTGCGTTAAGTTTCCTTTGTCTTTTCCGGCTCAGAAAAATGTGAACCGGTTATTTTGTTTCATAACCGGTTACTTAAATTCATGAAGTTATTAATATTTTCCTCTATTATTTATATTTAATGAACTTATGGAATATTTTAGTTTAAGTGTATCAATTAATTAATTTGCATTTTCCTAAATAACGGTCATAAAGAATTTAATATTAAAATAATGAATGTGCCTTAGAAACATGTCTTCTTTTTCAAACTGGCGCCAAACTTCATATTTTAATAGTGTTTCGGGAAGCGCGCTATTAAATACGACGGTTCAAATACCTGGCAGTTTTTAAACACGTTCAGCACTGTCCCCTTAAAATGGAATGCATGCCGAAAATCTTGGATTAAAAGAGATATTTGCATACCCTAAAATATTCTTGCTCTACCTTCTCTCTAAAATATCTCTTCTTCTTCGCTACTTCTCTTCATCTGTATCATCAAAATGGTTAAGGATAACGCTCTGTTTAACCATATTGTACAAGTCGACTTTCAATCCATTTATGACTCTGGAAGCATCGAGATGCAAAAGATATTACGATCCATTGAAAAATCTGGTTTGAGATACTTCCTGGAAGGACCGCCCATTTATTATCTGAAAGCCGTTCGGGAGTTCTTCGACTCCGCCAAAATGGTCGAAGGCTCCATTGTCGTCAAAGTAAGCGGTATGGAGGTCACCATCACCGAAGAGCTATTCGTCGAAGTTCTGAAACTTTCATCCAAGGGCAGGGGTTTCTCTGAAGCGCTATCCTCATCCTCTACATCTAGGTTACAATCTTTATTTTTCGACAGCGACTTTCCAGTAAGCCTTAGCGGGAAGAAAATGAATTGAAATGTGAATATCGTGTTCTGTGCGATATTGTTTCCAAAGTGCTACAAGGAAAAGAGGGAAACTTTGACAGTATGACACAGTCCAAGTTTGATATGATGGGTGCCATCGTTAGGGGCGATATCATCAACTAGGGGCTTATTCTATTCAACACCCTGTGCGAAATGGTGTCCCCTTTCAACAAGCAAAGTCTTGGGTATGCGATGCAGATTGAATGGATCTTAACACATCTAAATATACCTACTGGTCCAAGATTTCTAGCAAAATCTTGAATGCCCTTACTACTGGTAGATACTTTACAAGGATAAGCAAGGCTAAGGAGTCTAACTCCGAGCCTCAAGTCGACAAACAAGCGGCGGAAAGGCTGCTAGTGAAAAGAAAGTGGGAGGTTTGAAACGCATCAACACTTCCACCCGTGCAGTTTCAAGATTCAGGTCAGCCGCTGAGTCCACCATTAGCACTACCAGTATTACTGGAACAAGACCAAAATATGTGAATAAAATGACTTCTTTACAAAAGAAGACTCAATCCAAGGTAAATATCCCTCTTCCTCCTCTCTTTAATGTTGAACCTGTGTAGGCTGTGTTGGTAGTTACGGAAAATCAGAAGGAAAGTGTTGCACTTCCTGCCACTACGATTGAGCCTACGGCTTTAGAGGTTCAATCGGTAGTGGTTGATACTACAAAACAGGTGGTTGATCCCGCTGCAACCGGTCGGATAACTGAAATTGATCAGGTTAACGCTGCGTCTGGAACCGATCAGTCGATTCCTCCTGAAACCGATTAGTCGAATATGCCAAAAACAGGTCATCCAGAAGTCGCTGAAACCGATCAAGTTAACGATGAACCGACATCTCAGAAAGAGCTTTCCACTCCTACTATAGGCCCCTTGTCTACTGAGGATGAAACAGTTATGACAGTCATCCACAAAGAACCTATTCCAACTCCATCGTTTCCATAGGGGATTCTGCATATTTTGACTCCTCCAAATGAACATGGTCTAAAAAGAACTATTATTGAACTACAATCCTCTTTTGTTGCAATGAGAAATTAAAGGCAGCTTGAGATCAGAGAGCCCATTCCAGAACCGGAGAACGTTGCTGAGCTAGACATAGATCCTACTACGGGAAAACCATATAAAAACAAAGGCATTGCATCACCACCTCCTGATTCTCCCTTAAATGTATCTCTAGAAGCTCATGAGACTATTAAACTCATTCTCGAAGAGGCCGAGACCACTGCCCAAGAAAAAGATAAATATATATAATACGTGGGTAAAATTGAGACTCGAAAGGAATTTTGTTGAGATATTCCCCAAGGTTGCCGAAAATAAGAAATGGGATGCACTTCTCGCCTTAGAAAAAAGGGCACTCTCCATAGACAAAACCAAATCGGTTGTTGAAGCCATGCGAAGAAATATATTTGTGGATGCCTATGCAAGGGGCCGATCGTTTTTCTCTTTTCTTAAAGGTTGCAAGGAGAATTTTGACTCATCTGTAGCAACCACAAAGGCAGACGGGGAAGTGATTAAACACTTGGAAGCTATTATGGATCAATACATGTCCACTACTGTGAGATTTGTGGATGGAGGGGCTACTTCAACCTCTGAGGAGTCTGGTATTCCCTTCCCGCGAGTCGATCTAAATAATGACGAAGGGACGAAACCGCTGGATTTCATTGAAGAAATGCCCCACTCTCAAGGTGAACCTCAAATTATCAGAACCGAGCAGCCACTTGTTGAAGAGGCTCGCACATCAAAGCTAACCTGGACTCCTTTTGAAGAACGAGAGCTCTTTGAGGGTTATGATGTTAGGGGACAATGCGTTTAAGAAAAATACCTTAGAATGTCTAGACAAGATTATGAACGGATTACCGAAAGACAGAAAGTTACTTCGGCTGATATAATGGACTCTGGCCTACTGGGAACAACCTGTGATGAATATGAAAACGAGAATGGTCAAGACACAACCAACTCTAATCTTCCCCTAACACAACCACTCGATGAATAGGAACTTGAAGCTCCACCCGCCAAGACACCGACTCCTACTCAATCTAAATCGGGTAAGTCTTCTAAGCCTAAAGAACTATCTGGTCATGGTCATAAGAACAGGAATGATAATGTTTAAGGACCGGCTCGTCCGGAAAGATATATTCAAATTAGCTCTCATCAAGTTTGTCCTATCCAATCTGTTGCTCTTAGATCTCATATCTCGACTCGATCCGATTCTGAGGAAATTCCAAGGCAGGGCATCGAGAAAATTGTCCAGAACGCTTTAGCTCCATGGCAAGCATCTGTTAATGCCCGATTGGATGTAATGGAAAGGAAGCAAGCATCTTCTTCAGGTTCTCATAATCAGGAATTGACAGGGTTAAGACAGAAGTTGAGACAGGAATTGGGACAGATAAAACCCATGGTCTGCAAGACACTCACTACTGTTGAAGTCGTATCATCGTAACTTGTCGAGATGGCCAAATCCCAGAACGCTGCCGATGCTGAGAAATTGGGGGAACATGAAGAAGTTGTCAGTCGTATTTAGGAGGAAGAGAACGCAAAAGCTAAGGCCGCTGAACAAGCTGATGAAGAGGCTACTCGACGTATTCAGGATGAGTTGAATGCAAATGACGCTATCTTACAAGAAAATACTTCCAAAACGACCAAAGATGTTAAACGAAAGAAAAGTCCACAACCTACAGTACTAACGGATGATATGTCGTTGTCACAATATAGACCTCGAGTCGTGAGCACTCGGTCCCAGCCTAATGCACCTCCTCTAGAAATCCCACGCAACGCTATGTCAGGTCGTAGGATACGACGAGCTGGTGGACTCAACATTGATGATGTACTTGATCAACCGAGGGCAAGAAGCTGAAATCAATATTCCGGCGCAACTAGGTCAAGGCTTTGTGGCAAGATTCATGGGCGACCTTACAAAACTGACTCCGCAACCAAAAAGAGGGAGACGCTGAAATTCTCTCCTTATCTTTGAAAACTAAATTGGCTTTGATAATTTATTCTAAACAATCAAAGAGGGAGAAATTGTTAGATTAAAATAAACGATTAACTTAGTATAAACGACCAACGATTATAAAAATACAAGGTTTTGAATATTTAGATTAAATAATCAAAAAAGGAAAAAATTTTGGATAAATTGGTAATTAATTATTAGTATTAACTATTAATAAAGAACTTAACTAAGTTTAAATATCTTGCAGGTTAAAGAAAACCGGAAATAAAACTGATCGATTTTATCTCAAGTCGGCTGCAAAATCGGCTTTATATCAAAGGCGTATCCGGTAGTATCTTAGAACTGGTAATATCTCCACTTCGGTAGTATCTCAAGACGTAACCGGTAGTATCTTAGAATCGGTAATATCTCCACTTCAGTAGTATCTCATGTGTATCCGGTAGTATCTTAGAACCGGTAATATCTCGAAGTCAGTAATATCTCAAGACGTAACTGGTAGTATCTCCAAACCGGTAATATCTCGAAGTCGGTAATATCTCAATACGTAATCGGTAATATCTCCAAATTGGTAATATATTGAAGTCGGTAATATCTCAAGACGTAACCGGTAGTATCTCCAAAATCGGTAATATCTCGAAGTTGGTAATATCTCAAGACGTAACCAGTAGTATCTCCAAACCGGTAATATCTCAAAGTCGTTAGTATGTCAAAGCGTAACCGGTAGTATCTCAGAACCGATTTTATCTCATGCATAACCGGTAGTATCACAATCGGTTTTATATCAAGAGCAGCCGGTAGTATCCTAATTGGTCTCTAATGAAGCGTAGCCGGTAGTATGTATCCCAACATTGTAATTAGCATATCCGACAATTGCATAAAGCATCTTTTATATCTCTAGACTGTCTTGTTGCCATTATAGTGCAAGTCTGATGAAGACTTCTTTGGAGCAGATGTCTTCCAGCCTAATTCAAACTGTCAAATCATTAGAAGATAAAAATGTATTCTGATTGCTCCTCGGAAATCATTAAACCAATTAATGATTTCTTGGATTATTATTATCAAAGTACAGACAAAATCAAAGGATATCCCATCTGTTGTACTATTCTGAACTTCAACCAATCAAAAAGAAGAACAACTATTTCTTGAAGCAGACATAGTCGTTGAAGTCAAAAATATATCCATTGATATATTTGCCTACTTAAGAAGACAAAAGTCATCTAAGCACATCACCTTTTGACCGAACCTTTTTAACAAACTTTTTCCGACATCTTGAATTTTTATTATCAAATCGCTCAAGTTTTCGAAACTTACCAGTTTAAAAGAGTGTGCTAGAAACTCAAGTGTATTACAATATTACTTATTCTGTGTGAGTGGTGAGTATTGTAAGTTGACATAATTTGTTTCTGTTCAACATAGTGAGTATATTGAAAGGTCGAAAACAGGCAGTAATTAAGCCCTGATTGTTCGACTAAGTCTGTGTACGGGTTGTAAACAGATCGAATATTCTAGTGATTATTTTTCTCAAATGTTTATCTCCGGATATCCATAAATCTTGTGTTGTGTGTCTTCTTCCTTATCATCCTCTAAACCATTTAGTTGTTGTTGCTTCAAGTTGAAACAAACATTTCCGCACTTGAACTCGGTTCAAGAGTTTGTGACAACTTGCGAAGAATAGAGATCGATATTAACCTCTAAAAGGGTTATTATCAATCGGCGTGTGTGTGTAAGCGTTCACTTTTGTGAGACCCCAGTCTACTTTGACGATCCCGATCTTAACCGCCGTAATACATAATTTTCGCTCTTCTTTTCGAATCCTATTAAGAAACAAATTAGATCAAGGTAATAGCCAAATAAAAATATGACTTTTAAATAAGGTAATAAATACAAATCAATATAATTTTGTAAATATTATAAAGTAATAAACAAAAATCAAGATAATTTTTTAAACGGTAAAAGGTAGCAAAATAAAATTCAAAAAAAATTATAAATATCATTTCAATCTATTTAATGAATAAAAATTGATTATTTTCAAAGCTGTTAAGGGAACACAGGATTGGAGGATTTTTTTTTAATTGATTCTTTATTTAATTGTTTATTTATATAGTTAATTTTATTTGAAAATAGTCTGAATGTTAATTATTTTGAAAAATAAAATTATATAATATAGGGAGTAAAAGGTGGGTTCTACAATATACAAAATAAATAGATATTTAAAATAAGATATATATAAATATAAATGATGTATTATATATAAATATACCCAGACTATTGTATATCCCAAAAATACCGAGAGTCATCACAATAATCTAATTTAATACTTTTCCCAAATATTTATTACAGAGCATAATATGATAATCGGCATAAAATTAATGTTTCATTACATTAATAAACTGTTCGTGGCTCATTCTATACACAAACAAATAGTTTTAGTTTTAACATTATAATATGATTCATTTTAAGGTAGTTCAATTTTGTTGGTGATGGAAAATGCAAATGATCCTACAGTGCTTTATACAGGGTCCATAGATGGAATTCTCTGTGACCAAATGGTTCATATGTCCTCTTACATGAGAGATTATAATATTAAAAAAAAATAACCATTTCAATTGAAATCTCCTATGTGAGAGGGCACATGGGATATAGGACCATTTGGTCACATATGATCTAATTTGCATGACAACAAACTAATGGGAAGATTCCTATGTTATCAGTTTTATGCAAGTTCTTGATATTAAGTAAGTTCAGTAACTATGTAAATATCAAGCTAAAAGAATATATTTTATTAAAAATATAAGAGATATTATGTTTTTCAAAATTTTATAGACTTGAATGCTAATAAATTAGGGTAAATTCTTACAAAATTATACATGTGGACCTTTGTATTGTGATACCAAGTAAGAGGAAAATTGGAGAAAAGACCAGAATGTTGTAAACTCAGATGAACCCAAGAAAGTGACCTATACTTAACTGATCATTTTTTTCACCATGATCCTCATTTGGTAACTTTATACTGATGAGGGTAATGTAAACTGCATAAAAGAATGACGAAAGAAGAACAAATGTATCACAAAGAACAGAGTTGGATGCAATTTTGGTTTGCCCTGTTTTTGTATCCCCTAAACTTACTATTATAGTTCCTCCAATGCAAAGAAGAACACTCATAAGTTTCAGAAGACTAAATTTCTCACCCAAGAATGAGTGAAAGAGACAATTGAAATGTGAAGAGACTAGAACAAATTGCTTAAAATACTATTAGACTGCACAAACAAACACACAAATTAATACTTACTGTAACTGTTGTATATTTGAGGGAGAGATCGATTCAGGGGGCGCTTGGTTCAAATAAGGGAATCGGAATAGGAATGGGATTGATAGATGGGTGGAATGGGAATGGGTATGATTGATAGAAGTGTAGTGTTTGGTTATGAGTATTAATCATTCTCAATACCATTGATAGTGTTTGGATATTTTCATTCAGATATTTTTATTTGATTGATAATGTTTAGATTTATTAGAGAGAAATTATTAATATTATTTTGTAATTGAATTAAATTAATATTTTTATTTTTTTTTATTATATTTTATTTAATTAAAAATACAAAATATTATTATTTTTATATTATAATTGTTTAAAATCTATAAAATATTGAAGTGTGTTCTAATTTAATAAAATATAAACATCTAGTATTTTATTATATTAATTATATATATATATATATATATTTTAAATATATATAAAAAAATAATTGAATGATTCAATTTTTTTAATTTATAAATAAAAATTATCTATTAATAAAGATAAATTTTTTAAAATATTATATATTAATAATTAATCAAATAAAATATAATATTTTATCTAATAATATATACTATAACATTGCATAATATTTTTAATAAAAAATTTTATTAAAATATTTTATATCTAACTTTTTTAATATTTTTTCAATATTTATGTTATATAAAATTGTTATTTTATTTTTAAGTTTTTATATTTTAATTAATTTATTATAATTTTATTATTAATATATAATATATAAATTGATTATATAAAATATTTTTTTTATTATTAGTTATTATAATTATTTTAAAATAATTATTTTATTTTATTAATTTTATATTATTTAAAATAATTTCTCAATATTATATAAATAATTGAAATAATTTATGTCAATAAATAAATTAAAATAAATTATTATTTTAATTATAAAAGAACGTCTAATATAATTATAAAAGAAAAAATATATATAATATTATAATTATAATTATGAGAGAGAACGTAGGAGAGTGGACATAATGGGAGAAAAAATACATTACAAGGGAATGGGATTCATTCCTCACAATTTAGAGAGGAATGGATGATTCCTGAGTATCCGGGAATCAAATCAATGTTTTGGAATGAAACCCATCAACCAAACACTTCATTTTATTCCCTTTCCCATTCCTGAGTACAAAAACCACGTACCAAGCATCCCCTCAGTGAGTTGTGCCACAAACCAAATTGGACAGAATAAGCTAACATTGACAATTCTTGTTCTTGTCCATTTCTTTCTTGAATCCAATCCACATTTGATTGTGTTCAGTTCATTAGTATAACTACTTTTATCAGTATGACCCAATTCAATTTGATTCTTCCAGATCAAGCATTGACCTTTCCTATTCATCTTCTCCTACGCATCAGACCGAGTCACGAACGTGTTCGCACATTCAATTCAAGAACGTGTCTATTTTGATTCCTTCCTTGTGCAATTTTGTTATATATTTTACAATCTAACTGGTGAAAATTTTAACCAATTACAGAAATTATGCCAAATTGTTGAAATAATTCTGAATTACAGAATCATAAACAATGTAAATCAACTTTTGAAAAGACATTACCCATACATGCACTATAAATCACTTTCATGAGATCATTTTTGGAAACACAAAATTCATAAAAAAAAAAATAATCGAACTCTTATCTGGAGTATTATTAAAGGTGCATACCATAAGCTACATAATAATGTCAGATAATCTGGAAACTATCAATCTAATCACAATATATGAACAAAATAATGAATTAAATAACAAATCAATTAACTATATAAAAAGTCTGGAAAATAAAAATGAATAACCAATCCATTTTTAAATTTTAAAAAATGATAGCTTTTAAATGTCAAGTTCATCCATCAGTATATATCATCACATGAAATAATAAAATATAGCATAGAATTTCACCCCCTAAAAAAAGAGGGAAAGTGTCGTATCACCTCCATCGCAAACACTGCCTTATACCAGTGTAGATAAGTCCTAAGGACCGCCCAATTAAAGAAACGAGGAAAAATGAGATGGCGTCGCGCAATTTCTCAAAAGCAGTCCTGATAAATGGAGAAGTAATGTCAACTAACTCCAGGTAGAGACTGTAGTAGTATTGCCTGCAGGCCAAAAAGGAGATAATAAGTATATATTAGTTTGACAAAATAATTTAGTTGTGGAACAAATGGTTCATTAAACAACATCATATAAATGAATTGGGACTGCTCTATGCAAAATATACTATTCCAATTTCAGAATGAGATCAATGCATATAAGAATGTGATATCTTCTTGAATGATGAATTCAAACATCAACAAGGAACTCGTCCACTTTCTTCTCCAACACTGGATCCCAACTTAACACTCTTTCGGTATTATCATATTCATGCACGTCCCCAGCAAGATAAGACAGAATTAAGTCTGCCTGAATGAATGAAGAACAGTCAAATTCCACACAATCTTGGTTCATTTATTCTTTTGTGAGAATTATAAGACAGTTATGCATTTTGGGGTATGAGATTAGATTAGAAAGCAGGAAAATAGATTTGAAAGGATCCATCAGCTTCAAACATCTTGATGAAAAACAGTGGGAAGAAAAGCAACTTTATATAGAATCCATTTTGTCAACAGAGAAATCAAATGTACATGCCAATTGGTAGACATAAGAAATATTCTTTTATAGTTGTTAAGATGCCATCATAGATAAGCCACTACCTTTATTATTCTTTTGAACAAATTATGAAGTTGACTCAGAGATTGAAAATTCAAAATTTAGAAAGAGTAACAAATACATGGAAAGCATATGGCTGCATACAGAGTAAGATATGTAAAGAAATGGGAGCATACCACCCTGTCAAGGCCCTCAACTCTTGAGTCCTCCTAACCATCAAAGCTTGATAGCTTATTGCTAGATATTGTGGAGGAGATGATATGTATCCTGATTTCCTCCGGGTTAGCTTCTTCCACCAGTTGAAATCTTCAATGTGGCTCCTGGTTGGTTCCTCAATGATTCGGCTCTGAAGAATGCGTAAATCAAAACGATCCTCATACATTGACACTATTGCCTCCGTGTTCTGATGTAACCACGTGTTAACTGCTACCTGTTATAATTCTTGATCAGCTGAAATTTCTAAGATTTCTGCCAGCAGTAAACCATAAAACTGTACAGTAAACTAGCAGATTGATTAAAGCCCCAACAGACATCCACTATGGGCCATGGCAATAATAATATTAGGGAAGCAAACAAAAAGACCATTGAAAAAACTGCATCAATATTTGCCTAGAGGAATAAGTAGTCAATGAACGAGGATAATATTAGATAGTCCACTTCACCTCATTCCGCAACTTCTGAAGCTCTCGTGTTGACAATGTACAGAATGTAAATCCAAGGCTATTCATTTCATTCAACATGGTACCATCCACAGAAATAAGCTCTAAATATATGCTTGCAACTCCATCAGCTAAGCCAATGATTAGATCTTCCAGTATTGAAGCTCCATGCTGAATAAACAAGCTAGAATTGTAACAGCAATCTTTCCTGTTTTTTGGTAAGGACAAAACAAAAGATGCTAAAACAGAAGTTGAATATAATATATTTAGGAATGAATGGAAGATTATCACAAAATAAAATTAACCAGCATCTACTACTAAAGTTTCAGGGGAAAAAACTATGTTCACAAGAAGAATTTCATGCATAACATCAAGAAAAATTCGGCATGTACAACCAATCTTGTTGTAATAGTATCACCAGTTGTTGTAATAATAGCTCTCTGGAAAAATCTTAAATTGAGTTTTGTATTGCCATTATTGGTCTAGAGATCTTGATTCTGGCATCACAGCCTATTCTATTTGTATTCTAAAAGAAAATTCTAGTGATTCTTGGTTTGGATTTCGGCTTTGGACTATTTTCAACATGCGTGGTTGGATGGGCCATGGATGACTTTTGGTTGCCAATTTCCCACATGTATTATCAAAAAATCACAGCTTGGATTTTCTACGCTGTATCCATTAACCTATGTTCTTTCATCCAGCCTTGAAATATCTTTGTATATCCTTCTGTTTATCCCAAATCAGAATAAGATCCCATAGCTTCTGATCTGGTATTTGTTGAAACCATGACTCCTAATAGTTTATTTGAATCATATAGGCCTAAATATGAAATGGAAAACAGTTTCTTTTGACTAAGAAATTCAGTAAATGCAGTTGTTGACTACAAGTAATAGACAAAAGTGTATGCATCAATTGGTAGCAACTTTTATGGTGCTTGAACTTGAGGGTTTATTTGGAAACACATTTTCTGTCAAATTTCACATCCGAATGTAGATCCAGATGGGGTCACATTTGGAAACTGAACTTAGTCAGACAGTTTCTGAAATTTACTGACGGTCTCTCATCCGGAAATGGATCCATAAACAAAAGTGTTTTCCAAATAAACCCTAATATATCAAGATGAGTACAATAAGATGACCATGTTGTCAGATTCAATGAAATTAAATTAGTTCTATTTAACAAACACTTATTTAATTTTTTTTTCCAAACAGGACAAAAATATAGTTGTCAAGAATCAGAATAGGATTTACCCAAGAGAACCATATGCAAGGAAGTGTGTTAGCTCAGCATAAAGATTCTCTTTGCTGGACTTTTTAATGTTTTGCAAGACAGTGTCATCTCCCCTTATCTTCTCCACCAACAATGGAAAAAGTTCCTACAAAAAAAAAACTATCCACTTAAGAAACTATATGCAGTCATATCCAAAATATAGTTTATGTTCTCAAAGGTACCTTCAGAGATTTGTTGGTTTTCAAGCATAGTTCCTTACCCAGCCAAGACATGTAGACTTGTTTGCATGATTTCAGGATAATTTCAGAGAAAAATATACACCAATCATTGATGCTTACAGTACCATGCTTTCTGACCATGTTATCAACCTGTTAACCGCAAAGATTCTATTATTCAAACTTTGCCAATCACGTCAGTAGCAGGAAGGAAAAGGACTGTGATTATATGGAAACCTGTCAAGATTTCTTTGTAATAACAATCATTATGAGCCTATTGTTTAACAGATTGGTTGAAGAGGAGGCTTAAGGTGGACAAAGAATTTAGATATCAAGATCAGACTAATCGGTTAATACCACCTTCAACCACTCTATAAGAGAACGCTAATCCCCTTGGACCAGGCATATACAGTGGATATGTAGGACTGCAAGCTATTAACAATATCCAGAGCTCCTTATTCCTAAAATAGATGAAGCCTTAGTTCCTAAGGCTATATTTCTAGAGTTCCAATTTGGCATTTAGAATGCAACTACATATTACTATTATATTTTGTCCCCTAAGCTTCTCAAGTCAATGATATATTTACTTTTTGTTCTTCATATGGAGAAAAAATGTAAAAACAACTTAGTAATGTCACAGAAATAGTGCCTGCCTCTTCCTTTAGCCCCTGAAATGTAGCACAAAGTAATCTGAGCCGATGAACTTCAGCAATAGCGTATAAGCTCAAAGGTTGTTTTGTTCGGTCTTGATCACTTCCAATAAGCATCTGGCTGGAAGATATCTCATTTCCAACTGCATCCACTGCATTCATAAGTTTTACTTCCACCAACTCCCAGGCACACTTTAAGTTAACTACCTCTTCACTTGGTTTGGCACTACAAGTAGAAAAAATGTATTGCAAGTGAATATCAGTTAAAAAACAATTATTGGAACCACCTTCAAATCATCAATATAACAATGATTGTTTGGCAACTCCGTGTGATGTTATCCTTACCTACCCGAAAATGTAGGATCTCCTGCAAGTGTATAGTCATTCAACATGTCCATTGGTGACCTTAATGGTGCCTTGTTATGGGGAATTGCTCCAGCCATATGTGTGAGGAATATACTGGTCATAAGAAGTGCTTGATTGACAAAAGGAATCCAGTCAGAAGGTGTGAAACCATCAGCATTTGTCAATGTTCCCAAGCAATAATACCGTGTATACTTATACTTCAGGCAAGGCCCTAACTTTTTATTTGGCACATAGGCAAGATCTTGTTTTCTTTCATTCCATGATACCTGACCAACTATTGAATGTCTTTTATAGGAAAAGAACCTAAAATGACTGCACAGAAACAATAATTAGTCCTATTGTTCAAATTATATAACTCAAAAGTAGCATTCCATGAAACTTGGTGGTGCATATATTGACATGCTACATCTAAATGTAAAAGATAACTCATCAGAGACTCACCAGATTATTCTTTAGTTCCAGTGAAAGTTTGGGGAGGTAATAACTTATAGCTACGGTACTCTAAGCTACAAGATGAAATAATTGAAAGATGATATATATACTAATACACTCCGAGTGATTAGATTTTCACAAGAAACATGAAATCTTGTTTTCCTTGCATAAGGAATGGCCATTCATTACTTTTAGCATCTCTAACTCTCTCTTATGCCTTTGGATAGTGAAGATAACATGCATCTAGATTTGAGAAGACACTAACATAAAAAACAACTAATATTTCCAAGCAATAACCAGTTCGACCTTCCTAGTCATGGCAACTATTATCACAAACTAAGAGCAATTAGGAATTTGTTCTCAAAGAGTATTGGTTTCTCATGTTCATTCTCAAATTCCCATCCAGACATTTTAGCAATAACATACATTTCAAACATAAGTTTTCTATTTGTTCTTGTACATGACATAATGTATACTTGTATGCAAAAGAAGTCCAGTTGAAATTGGGGAGACTAATCCAATGAAGAAGGTTTAGTAAGGATTACAGGAGAACCACTAATCAAGTGTAACATCTCAATGAACATTCAAATGATAAAAATATCTAAGTGATCATTCAGATAATGAATTTAAATGTTAAGTAAATTGGATGAGGGAAAACCTTTGAACTTTGATAAGTGAATGTTTGCCAAGAAAGCACAAGTTTGAAATGGGTCTTCTTCTCGAATGCAGCTTGATCTGAGATGGTATGGCTAGATATTCTGCCATCCCTAGATTCTCAATTCCTAAAATATAAAAAAAAAAACAGTCTTTCACTTGTATGTTACTAAATCATCTGATCATAAAACAATAACCCTAAGCATTTTTTCATATAAGAAATTCTCCAATGTATATGACTTTATGAATTGTACATATAATAATATAAAAGAAAAGAAAAGAAAAACATGGTCTTCCTCAGTCAAATCATGCTTGTTCTGTGAAAATGAATACAATACATAGTTCTCGCCCGGAATGTAACAGTTACTTCATCACACAGCAATCGATTTACTTAAAGAAAAGCATATGTACTCACAGATGGATGAAACAAGCAGCTGACAGTTTAGTAAACCCTAAGAACACTGGTTGAACAACACCATCAGGTGAAGTTGATCGATTAATTGAAAGGAAAATATTCTGGGGAGGTAAGAAGATTGGGTATCTGCGGACCTGATTCTCGACGACTCTCCCTGTCTTTCTCTCTCTCTCAAATGGATGTGTTTGTATCTGTTTTTGCCCACAAGGGGAGAAAACTTGTAATTCTTAAAAAATGAATTTTTAAATTTTACATTTTTATGACTATTTTATTATTTTTTATCAAAAAAAAAATTATTAACAATCTTCATTTTTAATCATTCATTACTCAATTAATTTGTTATACATTTATTTTATTTCTTTTAAATTTATATTTTAAATAATTATTATACTTTAGATATTTTCTTTTAAATCTCACGATTTGAAGTTCAATATGGTTAAAGTTCTAAAAAATGAAATTTTGTGTAAAACGGTTTCAAACAAAATTAACTTATTATCTATTTGACATTTATAAATAATAAAATAAAATATTAATGTTAGTTCTAACCACCGAAATTCAAAGAATAATGAGTAAAACTCTTAACTCGGTAGTTAAATTAATTATATGAATATTTTATTTATCTATTTATAAATGTCACGTAGATAATAAGTTAATGGCGTTTGAAACCGTTAAAACAAACTTCGGTCTTGTATTTAAAAAAATAGTCTAAAATGGTGAGATTTAAAAGAAAATGTCTCAAATCTCATTTGACTCCAATAAAACTCTCAATTTGACCCTTCGACCTATTTAAATATAAAAATAATATTATAAAAAATGTAATCAAACCAAAAAAAAAAAAAAAAACTTAAAAGATTATTGAATTGTAGAATTTTAAAGATCGATTTGGAATGTTCAAACATTTTTTTTATTGATTTTTCTTGTTTTATTGAAAATGTATAATAGGTGAGCTGGTTAAACAAATTTTATATACACCCCTCTAAATGTAGTGCAATAAGGATTTTTTTTTTTTTAATAATTAAAAAGTAGTTCAAACTCAGAAGCTTGAAAATTCTGTTTGTTGGAACCATTAACTAATTTAATTGCAATGAGTGAATTCTTTGTAATAATCAAATTCATTTTTAACAACTTTTCTTGAAATAAAAAACTCATATTAATTATCATAGCATTTATTGTGCATTAGTTAATATTTTTTAAATAGTCGTGATAAAAGCAACGAAGTTGAGAACGAAAATAAAACCACGAATTTGACGTGGCCTAACACTTGTGCAGAAGAGAAAAATAAAAATAAAAATCTCTCGAAATAGTCATTTTCTCTATTTCATGCACATGGCCATATCCTGAACATGACCATTTTTTCCGAAAATAAAAATAAATTAAATTTTTTTTCTCTCTTGCACATAGCCATGTGAGTATGGCCATATTCTGAACATGACCATTTTTTTCAAAAATAAAAATAATAATAAATTAATTTTTTTTTCTCTCCTGCACATGGCCATGTTCAGAACAAAAATCTCCCGAGTATGGTCATTTTCCCGTAAAAAAAAACTAATTTTGTTTTTCTTCTTTATACATGTGGCAGGCCACATTGGATTTGTGGTTTTACTTTCGTTATAATTTCGTTGTACAAATGTTTTTTTACACAAGTGGCAGGTCACGTTGGATTCGTGATTTTACTTTCGTTACAACTTCGTTGTACAAATTATTTTTACACATGTGGTAGGCCACGTTGGATTCGTGGCTTTACTTTCGTTATAACTTCGTTGTACAAACTATTTCTCCTTTTCAAATTGTAGTAGCGTGATTTCCTCACTAATGTTGCAAACAATGATTCTTCCTATTGTTAAAAAAATCTTGAAAACTTTCATCACATATAATAAAAAGTGTTCTTAGTTTTTCTATTGAACATAAAAAGGTCTAAAATGTAAGTTATTCTTTTTTTTTTCTTCTAAGCTTTCCTCATAGATGAGTTTATAAAATCACAATGAAATTGATTGTTTCATCATTTTCTCAATAAAAATTCATTATAATTTGTTGAAAACTTTTGACATATTAATCTTTGTTGCAAATAAATAGTTTTATATTTAGAGTATAAATTAAAATTATTCTAGTTAAGATAGAATTATACTTAATTGTGCAATCTTTCATATAAGTGAAACAAAAAATTTGATTAAAAATAGTAATAATTTAACTAATTAAAACTCAAACAATTTATTAAGTTTTATTATTAAATAAACTTTTTTTTAGGAAACTCCAACAAAAGAATTCAAATACAAACTCTTATAATAATAAAAAAAAAGTGATCATGGATCCGTAAAAGTTGAATTGAACCTTGTTGTTATTTCTTTTTTGGCGGAAGGGATGACAATTTGAAACCGTTCCATAAAAATCGAACCAAATTGTCTTGTTTGGGACGGTTTTTCCCCGAAATCGAACGGAGATAGGGCGAGATGATATTTGTGTCTCCCGTCCCAATTTCATTCCGATTCTGCCCTGAACACTATAAACACAATTAAAATATATAAAATTACCAATATATTTATTTATTCATTATATTTTATAAGAGCAGTGAATTTATTTCTTTATAATAATATAAAATTTTAATATGTATTATATTAAAAAAATCGTTTATATAATTTTATTGTATAATTTATTTATTTTTCTTAAAATATTTTATAAAATGTGCCCCGCGGGAATTTCCCGAAATCAAATGAAATCAAATGGGGCAGGGATGGTATTAAAAAAATCCTCGAAATAAAAACAAGGCGGGAATGATAAATGCATTCCTCGACCCATTGTCATCCGGCCATCCCTACTTGCGATTATGAAACACACCCAAGAGCTTGTTTGAGGAAGTGGTTTTGGGGGGTTTTGTTTGTGTTTTTTCCAAAAAAAAACCCTTGTTTGATTAAAAGTATGAAAAAATTGGTTTTAATTTATTTTTAACCAAATTACCCTTTATCTCTAAATTTTTATTTAATAATTAATTTATATTAAAAAAAAGTAGGGAATAATTTTAGTATTTTAAGAGATAAATTAATTGATTAGATTAATGATGTGATGGTTGGATTTTGGGATAAAAACCGTGATAGAAAAATTAAGTAAGTTAATTTTCAAACCGGCCACTCATTACAAGTTTTGAATATTTATTCTAAATAATCAAAAAGGGAGAAATTGATAGAAAAATTAAGTAAGTTAATTTTTGGAACCGGCCAGACGAACTAAACAGTTGTTAACTTTTATGTGCAGATACAGATCAAAACGTATGAACCGGTTGGGGCATCAAAACCGGTTGCTGCTATACTTCAAAGAAACCAGTTTCAAGTGATCAAGTTAAAGATCAGAGGAACCGGTTTTCACTTTCTCAAGCGACCGGTCAGCAAAGACAAAAGCTTACATATCAGCGGATCATACTGCACAAGACACAAAACCGGAAGATTCAAATTGGGGAGTGACGCACCATGACGAAAGAAACGTGTCTTGAAAGAATAAAAGAAGATCAGATCCGATCGGAAGCATGCGAGGAAAGCAATGATGCTTTATTGATCTGAAGTTGACAACCTGAGGTGGATGCCCAACACGTGTCCAAATCTGAAAACCGATTATGTCATCTTCAGATCAGAGCTGCCTGCATGACTGCCAAGTGTTGAGGAAGGTGAAGCGTGCAAGCAACCTCTCTACACCGGCGTGATAATGATCAACCAATCCATAGGAGAGAGAAGAAAGTGACCGTTGTCTACTTTCAAGCTATAAAAGGGAGACGAAATGTCTTCATTTAAAACGAACGAAAGCAGCAAGTCACAGATTACGAAAAACAAATCATCAGAGCATTAAGTTAGAGAGATAAACTCTTATATTCCAAAACCGGTGTGTCTAAAACCGGAAGCTTTCTGTATTGTGTTGTGTTGAGTTATTGTATTACATCAAAGAGTGAGTTTGGTGTAACCGGCGAGTAGCGAAGTTGGGCTCGACCGGAAGTGTTGTTGTAACTATAAAAGTTAGTGGAGATCCTTCTCATAACCTGAGAAGAAGGGGTGACGTAGGAGAGTTTGCTCCGAACATCCATAAAAATCCTTGTCTCGTGTTCTTTCGTTGCTTTCATTACTTACTTTACCTAACCTCAAACTAATCGTACTCCGTAAACCGGTCACTCATATCCATAAAACCGACTCCTTCTAAAACATCATCTAAAGTCGCATACGTTGCTTCAACCTGAAACAGACATTTCCGCCCTTGAATCCGGTTCAAGAGTCTGTGACAGTTTGTGCAGTGCTGAGAACGGTTTTAGTCTCTAACCGGACTATCACCAAAGTGTTGTGTGTGTTGTAAGCGGCCACCCTTCCTGAAACCGGAAACACCCCGGTCCTCCAAGGGCGTCCCCGATCCTAACAATTGGTATCAGAGCGAGGTTCTTAGCACTCAAGCAACCGAAGAAGATGGGAAGCATGACCCACAGCGACAAGCCGCCAATGCTAAACAGCGATGCGTTTAGCAGTTGGAAGAAACAGATGTATCTACATCTGATTACATTAGATGATGAGATGAGCCGAGTCCTGAAAGAGGGACCGATCAAGATCAACAAGGAGGCAGACCTATGGACGAATGAAGATCGAAGATGGAGTAACCTGGACAACCATTGCATGAGGCACATCTACAAGGCTATAGATGATAACACTTTGAACAAAATATCAGAGTGTGAAAATGCAAAGGAAGCCTGGGAAACGATCATTCAGATCCATGAGGGAAACGAAAGAACTAAAGAGAACAAAATCTTGGTGGCTACACAGAAATATGAAAACATCAGGATGAAACCGGGGGAAAACATGAAGGAATTCAGCAACCGGTTCACCAGTGTAGTCAACGAGCTTCAAACACTCGGAAAGAAGTATGACAACCGAGAAGTAATCATCAAAGCCCTAAGATCTCTGCCAAGCACGTGGGATATCAAGACCATGGTGATGAGGGAATCGAGCACCCTTGGGCATATGAAGTTGCATGATGTGTTCGAGGATCTAAAAGCCTACGAGTTCGAGATCAAGTCTCGGATCGAAGACGAAGCATCCACATCAACCGCAACCAGAGCTTTGGTTACATCGGTGGAACCGGCGGTCCAAGTATCAACCGTTCCGGCTCCAGTCAAAAACACCGATCAAATTACTGAAGATGTGATGGCGATGTTAGCTCAGAAATTCGGGAAATTCATGAAGAAGAGCCAGCCACCATCTAACAATGATTTTAATTATAACTATGTAGATAAAACAAACAAAAGATGCTATAACTGTGATGGCTTTGGATATTTCATGTCAGAGTGTAGAAAACCAAGGAGAGACGATAGAAAACCTGAAGGGAACTATCAGGGAAACAACTATCAGGGGAACAACTATCAAAGCAACCGGTACCAGGGAAACAACTACTAAGGGAATAACTACCGGGGAAACAACAACCAACGAAACGACTACCGGAGAAATGATGATCAGCATGCAGACGAAGGAAAGGAGATTCAGAAAGCGCTCATTGCATCCGACGGCGGAAGCGAGTGGGCATACTCCGATAATGAAGACGGTGAAGAGAAAGTAACCTGCTTCATGGCAAACGACGAAGAGGTATTTGATTTCTCTTCTGACGAGTTTACCAAAGAAGATCTAGTTTCTGCACTCAACCAAATGGTTGCTGAGTTCAGAAACATATCTGCATACGTACCAACTCCGATAGAATCTAAAACCGAACAAATAAATAATGTATATGATAAAACTTGTGAAATCGAAATGTATGAACCGGATGAACTATTCTCCGATAATGAGAAGACAGTTTAACCGGTAACCGAAACCGATGAACGAGCAATGTACGTCACAGCTGCGTGAGAGAGATCACGTCAAGCGGTAAAACAAATGTGTAACTATAAAAGAGACCCTAAGTGTAGGTATGGTATCGGTTATGAACCAAATAAACAAAACGAATCAAAACAGCCTAACGGGGATAAAACTCACGAAGAACAATCTTCCGTTTATAAAATTTGTCAAGAGTTCACAAATCGAAAATGACTTAAAACCGGAAGAAACACTTAAGTATGTAAGCCCTACTGAATCAGAAAAATGGCTTCATCCTGAGAGAAGGAAGGTAAACCGGATGTCAAATAAACCCAATAAAACTCGACATCAAAGAAACACGTCACAACATAAGGCATTCTTGAGCAACAACCAAGAAGTTAAGCCAAATATTATAAAAACAGATACCGGGAAAGTGATCCAACTTATTCAAGTCTGGATCCCAAAGGGACTAATCAACCATGGACCCAACTGAATGTGGGTACCAAAAATGTGTAAATAATTGTTTGTTGCAGGTTAGGAGGAGCAACCGGCTAAAGAATTCAGAATGGTACCTGGACAGCGGAT
Source organism: Impatiens glandulifera (assembly GCF_907164915.1). Lineage (NCBI taxonomy): Eukaryota > Viridiplantae > Streptophyta > Magnoliopsida > Ericales > Balsaminaceae > Impatiens > Impatiens glandulifera. Next base: position 83,932,506 of record NC_061862.1, on the reverse strand, counting down.
GTTCAAGGCATATGACCGAAAACAAAGAGCTACTAACAGACATCAAGTACAAAACCGGAGCAATCATCACATTCGGGGACAACTCGAAAGGTAAAACCGTGGGCAAGGGTAAGATTGTCCATGGTAACTTATCCATAAGCAATGTATTATTGGTAGAAGAACTGTGTTTTAACTTGTTAAGCATAAGTCAAATGTGTGATGTGGGTTACAAAGTTGAATTTCATAAAAACTCATGTTTAGTTAAAAATCAGGATAATGACATTCTGTTAACCGGTAACCGGATGGGAAACATTTACAAAGTTGATTGGAAAACTGATTTTGAAAAACCTGTGTGTATGATAGCCGGAAATGATCCAAACTGGCTTTGGCATAAACGGTTAAACCATCTGAATTTCAAAACGATTAACTTCATTTGTTCCAAAGAACTAGTTCACGGTTTTCCAAACGTAAAATTCTCAAAAGATAAAGTATGTGCTGCATGTCAAATGGGCAAACAAGTAAAATCATCTTTCAAAAGTAAAGGAAATTATCAATCTGAACGATGCTTAGAACTCTTGCATATGGATCTGTTTGGTCCGGTCAAAGTAACTAGTTTAGGAGGCATGCATTATACTATGGTAGTTATTGATGATTATTCTAAATTTACTTGGGTTACTTTTCTAGCTTCTAAAATTCAAGCAACTCCAAACCTGATTAAATTGATTTTGAGAATACAAAATGAAAAATCCATTCGAGTGAACAAAATCAGAAGTGATAGAGGAACTGAGTTTATAAACAGCAATTTAACTACTTTTCTTGATGATTCCGGTATTAGACACGAGTTGTCTAGTGCTAGAACTCCTCAACAAAATGGCCTGGCTGAGAGAAGAAACCGGACTCTCAAGGAAGCCGCAAGGTCAATGATAGCTGATTCGGGTATTGCTCAAAAGTTTTGGGCTGAAGCTATCAACACCGCTTGCTATACACAAAATCGATCTTTAATAACTAAACGGTTTTCTAAAACTCCTTTTGAAATTTACTTTGATCAAATTCCAAGCGTACGATATTTTCGAATTTTTGGTAGCAAATGTTTTGTTCACAATAACGGCAAGAATTACTTGACCGCTTTTGATGCTAAATCCGATGAGGGAATAATGTTGGGATATTCATTTGTGAGTAAAGCCTACAGAATATACAATACTAGAACTTTAACAGTTGAAGAAACCGCACACGTTATTTTCGATGAATCGGTTGAACGAAACACTGCATTACCCTTCGATCTTCACAACAGAATGGAAAATTTTAATATCTATTCTGATGATGAAGACGAGGTTCCGGTTTTTAGACGATTTGTCAAGGACCAAGCGATTGATGCTGAACTTCAGCCTGATCAAGCTGCTTTACCGCAGAAAGTTGACACTTCAGCTTCTACTGAAGAAATCGGTCGGTCTGACTCTGTTCAACCTACCGATCAGTCTAACCTTGATCAGCCAACCGAAATCTTGATAGACACGTCTCGAATTAACCTCAGAAGGAACAAAAATCATCCTCTTGAACTAGTAATAGGTAACATATCCTCACCCGTCCGAACTAGGCAACAAAATTTGGATCACTATGAAAATTCAGCTTTCATATCATAAATTGAGCCGAAAAAGGTGGATGAAGCATTGTCAGATCTAGATTGGATTTTAGCAATGCAAGAGGAATTAAACGAGTTTGAGAGAAATAAAGTCTGGTACCTAGTCCCTAAACCGAAAAACAAACCGGTTATAGGAACACGATGGGTATTCAGAAATAAACTCAATGAAGACGGTTTAGTTACGAGGAACAAAGCCCGGTTAGTGGCTCAAGGCTATAAACAGGAAGAAGGCGTTGATTTTGAAGAATCATTTGCCCCTGTAACTAGACTTGAGGCCATTAGAATATTTTTAGCATATGCAGCTTTTAAAAACTTCAAAGTTTTTCAAATGGATGTTAATAGTGCTTTTCTAAACGGTAAAGTAAATGAAGAGGTGTATGTTAATCAACCTCCATGTTTTAAAAATCCAGAACACGAAAATCATGTTTACCGGCTGAATAAAGCCCTTTACGGTTTGAAACAAGCTCCAAGAGCTTGGTATGACACATTGACACAATTTTTATTTGATCACAAATTCACAATAGGTTCGGTAGACAAAACACTTTTCAAATTTGAAAGAAAGGAACAAATATTATTTGTTCAGATTTATGTTGATGATATCATATTCGGATCAACCGATCCAAAATTATGTGACAAGTTTTCGAAAATGATGACTGATAGATTTCAAATGAGTATGATGGGAGAATTGAGTTTCTTTCTAGGACTTCAGGTTAAGCAGATTGAAGCCGGAACCTTCATAAGCCAACCGAAATACACAGCCAAACTGCTGAAGAAATTTGGAATGAATACATGTGCCGAAGCGGCTACGCCAATGAGTCCTTCCATAAAGCTGGACAAAGATGATGATGGTCAAGCCGTTGACATCACAGCCTATCGAGGAATGATCGGATCTTTGCTATATCTCACAGCCAGCCGACCCGACATTTTGTTTGCGGTTGGAGTGTGCGGAAGGTTCCAAGCAAATCCAAAGCAATCTCATTATACGGCGGCCAAAAGAATTCTAAAATATCTGAAGGGAACTCAAGAAGTGGGACTTTGGTACCCAAAAGATTCAAGTTTCAATCTTATAAGCTACTCAGATGCCGATTACGCAGGATGCAAGATTGATAGAAAGAGCACAAGTGGAACCTGTCAGTTCCTAGGCGACCGGTTAGTCACTTGGAGCAGCAAGAAACAAACATCTGTTGCAACATCAACCGCAGAGGCAGAGTACATAGCGGCTGGAAGCTGCTGTGCACAACTTCTCTGGATCCAACAGCAACTAAGGGACTTCGGGATAGAAGCCAAGAAATCTCCAATCTTCTGTGACAACACCAGTGCTATAGCGATTACATACAATCCGATGTTGCACTCAAGAACAAAGCATATCGATATAAGACACCATTTCATCCGGGAACACGTTCAGGAGAAACACATCCGGCTGGAATATGTCTCGACCGAGCAACAAGTAGCGGATATATTCACGAAACCGCTACAGGAAGCTAAGTTTTCTCACTTTCGAAATATCTTGGGACTTACTAATCTTAATCAACTGATATCATGATTATGCTTGTATAAAACCGGGATATGTGTTCAGGGAGAAGCTCTCGCTTCTCAAACCATATTCAAATAGGCCATTGATAAATCAAAAATGCTAACCGGGAGGAAGTCTCCGGTTATGCCCGATTACTTCATAATTTCAAATCACATGTATATTTACTATACGGTTGAAATAACCAGGTTGAAGTAGATATAATAAATCCAAAGTTGAGCAAATGTTGACATAAATCAACCTTTCTTCACAATCGGAACAAAATATCCTACTAAAACCGGTCATGAAAAACCGCTTAGTACAAATGCATTCTGGTCTGATAGAATGAACTCCTCCGGTTAACCTGGGATGACTGACTGAGTTTTCATGCATATTTTGAAAAATGAAGCCTGCAATCAATAAAAACAGTCTACCACAATCAAGATGACGACATGTGTCCATCATCAAGAGAGGGAGACTAACATCTTGTCAATAGATATTTGTCATCATTAATATCTTGGTAATAATTAGATTTCGCCTTGGAAATAAACATTATTTACTTCAACAAGTTAAAGCCTATTAAATGACTGATGACATCATCAAGCATGCTTAAAACTCATTAATCTAGCCGAACCCCTGGCTATATAAACCACCTTTAAACCTTCACAAAACTTCACAAGATTACTATTCACAAGTATCATTCTTGAGATTAACCTTCTCTCTCAAGAACATGAACTCCAACTCTCTAGCAAAGAAGATTCTATTGGCAGATTTTAATTCAATATACCAATATGAAGATCACGAAGTCAAAGAAATGTTCTTAGCCGTAGAAAGAAGCGGGCTAAGAAGCTTCCTCGAAAACAGATTCATTCTCGACTACCTAGTAGTCGAAGAATTCTTCCAGACCGGAAAGGAAGTGCATCGAGATATAATCGTTGCACAAGTCTACGGTCAGAAATTTCTATTCAGCGAGACGGATTTCGCTGTATACTGCGGTTTGCCCACTGAAGGGGTAACCGATCTAACATACTCTCCGGTGACCATGGAAGAGATGTGTCGCCGGTTCTCAGGATCTGACATCCCGGTTAAACCCTGTGGTGCTAAAAGCCAACTATCTCATAAGTACCAGCTTCTCTGTGAGATTCTGGGAAAGTCCGTTTTGGGCAGAGAGAAAAGCTATTACTACATCCAAAGGCTTTTCGAGATGATGATTGCTGTAACGGTTGGGACACCGGTTAGCTGGTCCTGGATCATCTTCAGCAACCTGAAGAAGATGCTCCTCTCCAACAAAACCGGCTAAGCCCCTCAGCTGAGCGGTTTTTGTGCAAGTCTGGACATCCACTCCGGACCGTTCGTAACCCTCCATCCAAGGCATATGCTCACCAAGGAAAGAGTACAAGAGATGGTCGACCGGTGGGAAGCAGTGAAGGCTAGAAGAAATCAAGCGGCTGAGTCATCTAACATCTAGCCTGTCCTTTTCCTCTGTCCTATTTTTATTTCCTTTCTAAAACCGGTAATTTTGTTGTACTACCGGTTTTGGACCTCAATTAATGAAGCATATTTCCTTCCTCTTTTTCCAAAATCTAAAAATCATAAATGGTCAAACATTTAATGTGTCGTATCAAAATAAAATCAGATCACTCTTGGAAACAGAAATCCTCATTCTCAATAAGCATGCCTGACTTGATTCGACAAGACATGCCATTATTCTCTTGAAAAATTACAAAGTCATTAATGACTAGACATAAACGGCTAGATTTTTGAAATATCCTCATTAAATGCCTCCAACCGTTTCAAGCTATAAAAGGGGAATCATTCCTCCATTTTCAAAACACGCTTCCAGCATTCCTTCTCTCTAAAACTTGAAAGTTCAGAAAACCCTTCCAAAACCTTTCTCACAATGTATGCTGAACTCAGAAACACCCTCATCGTCGATTTCGAAGACGTAAAAGATTGCAGATACTATGAATGGGTCTTCCAACCGATCATAGAATCGGGGCTCCAAGGTTTTCTTAAAGGTTCAGACACTATCCTCGTGGAGGAGGTGTGTGAATTTTTCAACAACGGTCATATTCTAGATGATGGCAGCATCCGTACCATCGTCGACGGTCAATTCCTTCGGTTTACCGAAGAGGAATTCGCCAACTTCTTTCACCTTCCAACCGAAGGTTTTTCGGACTTCCCAACGCCGTTCTTGCCAGCTAAGGAAGACTTCTTCCAGATTTTTTCTTCTTCCAACGCTCCGATCAAGGACTTTGGAAAGAAAGAAACAATCGCTCCTCACTACCAAGTCCTGCATGACTTGGTTCAAAGGTCTATCATGGGCCGAATGCCTAACCAGAACTACAACCAGGAGGCTTTCGACATCATGATAGCCATCATTCGAAACTCGTCGATCAACTGGGCAACCTACCTCTTCAACAAACTGAAGCAGCTCATGACCGCTGCAAGGGGAAGGACCAGTTTCGCTCCTCAAATCACCCGGTTCCTGATGTCTAAACGCCGCAACCTTGGAACTAGTGTTCCGGTTGGACCGTCCAACACCATCACCATGCTCATGATGCACAGGTGGATATCAAGGATTGAGGAACGGTCACCCGAAAACACTGTGAACAAGTGGCACGAAAGAATGGTAGAGGAGAACTGGTTCAAAGAAGACTAAGTTATCGATTTTTCTTTCCGGTTTTGGTCATTTTGTTGTACGACCAAAACCGCTCAATGTTCACTATTTTTATTTATGAAATATTTAATCTTCAAAGTCTCCGGTTTTCATTCATATCTTTCTTTCCGGTTTCTTAAACTTATACACAAAAACTTAAGGTTAACCTAAAAACTTTCGGTTAACAAGTCTTCAAGTAAAACCGGAACTTCGAGCAAAACGAAAATTTGAAAAATTTACTGCCCATGGGTTTTCCGCATTTACCGCCGAAAGTTACTGCAGTAACTTTTGGAGGGAAAGTTGGCGCCAAAAACATCAAACGACGGTTCGTCTTCCAACCGTTCGGAACCGCCATCTATATAAGTTCACATCAGCCCATTCGACACATGTACTTTCTCTCTCTAAATTCCAGATCTTCAAAAAGCCTTCCACTCTTCAATCATCATCGTTCTTCATATCTTCTTTTCAAAAACTATCATGGATCTAAGCAAAGCTCCTTTCCAATGGATGTTGCAAGTGGATTTCGCGGACATTGATGAACACGCCGATGACAAAAACAAGGCTGTTCTTCAATCTCTAAGAGATTCTGGGTTAGAGGAATTCCTATCTGGTCCGTTCACCATTTATCCGGCGGCCGTGACGGAGTTTCTGGCGACGACGACGCTCACAAAGAGGAAGGTCTCAGCCACAGTCAACGGGAAGGACATTCTGATCACCGAAGAGTTATTTGCTGAAGCTCTCGGTCTGCCTAACACCGGTCTGGACCTAAAGGCTGACCTAACCGCTGCAGAATCAAACGCTGTCCGGTTGGTGGTTTCTTTCTCAAATCAGGATCTGGTGATTCACTCTAGCCGGAAGAACAAACTTAAACCGGAGTTCAGGTGGCTGCTGAACATCATCGCCCTCTCACTTCAGGGAAGAGGAGGTAACTTCGATAACCTGACGAAACTTAAACTCAAGATGCTGATGGCCATTGTCCGCGGTGACAAGGTGGATTGGGGATACGTCATTTTCGAAGAATTTTGCCAGATGGTGATTAAGAAGGATGGCTGGGTACAGGCTTTCGCAATGCAGATTGTGAAAATCCATAAATTCCTTAATGTAGAGCTTGGTGACGGAGAACCGCTTCCTCTCAACAACATTCTCAACTCAGAGTCAGTGATTGAGAAACCAGAGAAAGCGGTTAAACCGAAATCTTCCAGAACAAAGTCATCCAAAGGAACCAGTTCTTCCGCTCTGGCTGAGGAAGTTATCAAACAAAAGAAATCCAAAAGGAAGGCGGTTGAAACCGAAACCCCACAAGAACCGAAGGGGAGGAAGAAGGCGGCTGCAAGGAAGAGTTCCAACAAACCGGCGGACTCCGAGAAAACTCTTTCCTCGGATAATCCACCAGAAAGAACCGGAGACGTCTTTCAACCCATTCCCATCAACACCGTTATTCCTACCCCTGTTCCATCTAACTCACCAAGGCAAACCGAATCCTCGGGGAGCCAGAAAACCGAATCAGCATCCAAGGAGGAAGCAGAGGTTAGTATTCACTCTGAAACCTCCAAGTCACCAAGCAAACGAATTGAAGAGGTAATAGCCGATGTGAGCTTGAATACCTCTGAAGCAATTGAGGACGTAGTCCAAGACATTGCAAGGGAAACCGAGAACGATGTGTCAAGTCGTCGCAAATCAATTGATCAGGTTGAGATACCTGATCAGAGTGAAGTTCAACCGGTCGAAGAAACGGCCAAAACCGCAGACATTACACCTTCGGCTCAGGAGGGTAATTTTGATGAACAGGAACCATCCGGTTCCGCAGGGGGCAAGACAGCTCCAGAAAACCAATCGGCTCAAGATGGGCCATCTAACTCAGCATTCATACCTGAAGGTTTTGTTCAGGTCAACAAAGGAAAAGGGGTTCTTGTCGAAGATTCAACGGTAACAGGAAAAGGTACGCTGCAGACCGGTCCTCAACCAGAAGTCATAACCGGGGACGAGGTTCCCTTTACCGCAGAACAAGAAGATGAAGTATTCGAGGAACTTCTTAAGGACATGAACAAGGGTCCGAGTGATGCGATAGCTCCATACCTCATGTGGGTAAAGCTCCGGTGTGAAACAAAGATATCCGACATGGCTCTAGGACTGAGTGACAACAGGTATTGGGACAGACTCATCCGGCTGGAAGAAAGGGCCCTCTAGTTAGCTCACACCAATCTTATCCAACCTGTCTTTAACAAAACCGCAGTAATTCTTGAAAACGCTCGGTTACAAGTAGTGGAGAATGCATTTAAAGAAACTGAATGAGCGACGCTAACTCCGATTGAAATGAGAATGTCCGAACGGTTCCATGCGGTGCGAGAAAAGCTCGTACAAAATCTCGACCATCTTGATATGCAATGGAGGAAAGGTTGCCGAAGCCAACTCAATAATGCCGATCTACATCAAAGTAAGCCATTCTATGTAATCGGGGAATCATCTACAACAACGGAGAACCTGGAACAAGAATCTTCTCAAACTGCTAAGGTTTCGGAAATCGATCAAATGAAGCAGGCGGTGATTGATACCATTGATTCATGCCTTGGAAGTTATAAAACCGCAACCGATGAGAGGATTGCAACGGCTGAAGCTAATCTTTCAAACACTATACGGGGATTTGTACAAACCGAAATCGCAAACACCGTTCAAACATCTATCAGGTCCATGATAGATGCGGCTGTGCAGACCTCAGTAAAATCCTTAATCGCCGAGTCCATCCAAACCGCAACCGCTCCACTATTAGATATGCTGCAAGCAATGGCCATTCAAATTGGGGAGTTGTCCAAAATCCAAGTCAGCAAGACTCAAACGCAAATCGAGTCGGATGCTGAAACCGCTAAGAGGCTGCAAGAGGAAGAAATGGAAAGGGAACGGGTGCAGAAGGAGATTGAAGACAAAGATTATGAGCTTGCCCAAAAGTGCAACAAGGAGGAACATGCAAACATCCAGGAATCCCAACCGGCTCAACCATCCCATTCAATGAACACAAGGAATAAGAAGAAACGGAGCGCGGTTGCAAAAGTAATCAAGCGGGCAGAACAAAGAGCAGTTGTACCAGTCGTGTTGAATGTGCAACCTCTTGATGAAGAAGAAGAAGAGGACACTGAAGAACTTAACCAACGGAAGAGAAGGGCAATTGAAGGCTCAACCGCAATCACAAGCCCCATACTAATCTTTGCTCCGCCGCCTCCTCCACCAAAACCAGTTTGTACCGGTTTTGGATTTGGCAAAAAGATTCCAGGCCACTCAAGTGTATGGGCCGGAATGCTGATCGACGCTGAAAGACGTGATAGGGAGTGGAAGGCAAGAGAAGAAGAAGAAAGAAGACGGCTTGAGAAAGAGCTGGAAAAGGGGGGACCATCCAAGCCTTAATCCTTTTCTTCTCTTTCAAAACAATTTATGTTTAAACTATGTTTCTGAACTTGATTATTTTATCATATTTCTCTCCTCGAGTTTACACATACTTTTCTTTTGAAAAATCAAACACATGTTTTTGAAACATTCTCATTACAAGTTTTGAATATTTATTCTAAATAATCAAAAAGGGAGAAATTGATAGAAAAATTAAGTAAGTTAATTTTCAAACCGGCCACTCATTACAAGTTTTGAATATTTATTCTAAATAATCAAAAAGGGAGAAATTGATAGAAAAATTAAGTAAGTTAATTTTCAAACCGGCCACTCATTACAAGTTTTGAATATTTATTCTAAATAATCAAAAAGGGAGAAATTGATAGAAAAATTAAGTAAGTTAATTTTTGGAACCGGCCAGACGAACTAAACAGTTGTTAACTTTTATGTGCAGATACAAATCAAAACCGTATGAACCGGTTGGGGCATCAAAACCGGTTGCTGCTATACTTCAAAGAAACCAGTTTCAAGTGATCAAGTTAAAGATCAGAGGAACCGGTTTTCACTTTCTCAAGCGACCGGTCAGCAAAGACAAAAGCTTACATATCAGCCGGATCATACTGCACAAGACACAAAACCGGAAGATTCAAATTGGGGAGTGACGCACCATGACGAAAGAAACGTGTCTTGAAAGAATAAAAGAAGATCAGATCCGATCGGAAGCATGCGAGGAAAGCAATGATGCTTTATTGATCTGAAGTTGACAACCTGAGGTGGATGCCCAACACGTGTCCAAATCTGAAAACCGATTATGTCATCTTCAGATCAGAGCTGCCTGCATGACTGCCAAGTGTTGAGGAAGGTGAAGCGTGCAAGCAACCTCTCTGCACCGGCGTGATAATGATCAACCAATCCAGAGGAGAGAGAAGAAAGTGACCGTTGGCTACTTTCAAGCTATAAAAGGGAGACGAAACGTCTTCATTTAAAACGAACGAAAGCAGCAAGTCACAGATTACGAAAAACAAATCATCAAAGCATTAAGTTAGATAGATAAACTCTTATATTCCAAAACCGGTGTGTCTAAAACCGGAAGCTTTCTGTATTGTGTTGTGTTGAGTTATTGTATTACATCAAAGAGTGAGTTTGGTGTAACCGGCGAGTAGCGAAGTTGGGCTCGACCGGAAGTGTTGTTGTAACTATAAAAGTTAGTGGAGATCCTTCTCATAACCTGAGAAGAAGGGGTGACGTAGGAGAATTTGCTCCGAACATCCATAAAAATCCTTGTCTCGTGTTCTTTCGTTGCTTTCATTACTTACTTTACCTAACCTCAAACTAATCGTACTCCGTAAACCGGTCACTCATATCCATAAAACCGACTCCTTCTAAAACATCATCTAAAGTCGCATACGTTGCTTCAACCTGAAACAGACATTTCTGCCCTTGAATCCGGTTCAAGAGTCTGTGACAGTTTGTGCAGTGCTGAGAACGGTTTTAGTCTCTAACCGGACTATCACCAAAGTGTTGTGTGTGTTGTAAGCGGCCACCCTTCCTGAAACCGGAAACACCCCGGTCCCCCAAGGGCGTCCCCGATCCTAACAAACCGAGTTTTATCCCAATAACTCATTCATCAAACAAGAGTGTGCATTACGTAATTCTATGATGTTTTTTTCCACTTAATTGGATGGACAATTCATCGGAAGATAATTTTGATTCGGAAATCTCTACATTTGTCAATTTCATCCATCCTTATAGAGTAATGAAAATTGTGGAAGAAATGAAAGAATATTTACACAGTTCATGATAACTTCATTTTAAATACTCAGAATTGTGAGTTATTGCACATAATCTACTTGGGTATCTTTGGAAGGTTAGAATCACAACTTCTATCTATCAAGATATTACATTGTTCAAGGAACCCTAGATGTTGTCGGAGTAAAGAATCGTCAATAAAAGCGTTCTAATGCGTTGCTTATCTTGTGTGATAACATGGAAGTACTAGTGGCTCTTTTAGACAAGAAGTTATGTGTCAACACTATAGATTATGGGTGACAATTTGGGTGAGTTTCAAGTTGGCGAGTTCGGGCTGACAAGTTAACGAGTTGAACGATATTAACATAAACCTGACCTGTTTAGTATTGGGATCAAAATCTCTAACATGAACCTGACTTGTTTATTTGTGATTGACCTGAACCTAATTTACCTAATTCAATTCGAACCAAAACCGATGTAATTAATTCATATCTCTTTATTTCAAATTAAAATCACATCAACACAAAACCAAAAAATGAAGTTAAATCATAAATCTGCTTATAAAAAATTTAACAAAAAAAATGAGTGAGTTAACAAGAAAAAATAACACAACATTCAACAAAAATAACTTGTAAACGGGTTATTAGTTCTACTTTAGGTAATTTTAGGCCGACCCGATTTTGATCTGTTTATTAATTAGGTTAAACATGTCAACTTGATTTTGACCCGAGCAAAAAAAATACATGACTCTAACCAGATTTTTTCGTGTTCGGTCCGGATCGTGTGTTCGTGTCGGGTCTAAAATTGTCAGTCATATCAAAGATGATTTGTGGTATTTATAAATAATATTGAAAAGAAATATTATTTACATATTGACCAATCAAATTACTAAAATATAATTTTTTTTTAAATTATTTTTTCATTACATATTAATTTATACTCTATAAATTTTAATAAATGTAAATTTTGTAATCCGAATCTTCTGCTACTGATTACCGTGTTCCCCTATTGCGGATCAATCAGATTGCAAGATTATTATTATTATATTAATAAATCAAGCTGGGTTGAAGAAGATGGAGAATCCAGAACCCGAGTTTCATTCCGGGTTCACCCCAAACGCCGTTAACGGAATGTCCAAATAACGTACGGAGCGAAGCTCCTTTCCCCCAGCTTCTAGGTCAAAAGGAATCAAGATATGTTGTTACCAGCGAAGCTCACTTCTCTCCAAGCGCCATGTAAGAAGGAATAGAGATAAGCGGTAATGAGCGAAACTCCCTTCCCCAGCTTCCAGGTCAAAAGGAATGAAGATATATTGTTACTAGCGAAGTTAACTTCTCTCCAGACGCCATGTAAGAAGGAATGGAGAGAAGCGGTAAGGAGAGAAGTATACGCCACCCAGGCACCCCGTTCAATAGAATGAAGATATGCTTTTAGATCGAAGGATACTTCGCTTCAAAGGTTTTTAATATCTTGACATTCATGTAAAACCCCAAACACACCCATAAAAAGACCGTTTACCTATCATGTAAATACACTTACTCATGTATGTAAGTACCAAAATTAATAAAAATAAAATATTTTTAAATTAAAAATTTAAAAATTTATTAAAAATAACATTATGCGAAGCATACTTCGTGTATATTACTTATTTTTATATTTAAAAAATATACAAATTTTATTTACGAGTAGACGTTTTGCAGCGAAGAATACTTCGCTTCAATTACTTATTTTTATATTTAAAAAATTCTAAAAATTTTATTTACGAGGAGACTCTTTGCAGCGAAGAATACTTCGCTTCAATTACTTATTTTTATATTTAAAAAAATTTTAAAATTTAATTTACGAGGAGACTCTTTGTAGCGAAGAATACTTCGCTTCAATTATTTTAATACACTGACGTACCCTGACGTTCATGTAAAACCCACAACACACCCATGAAAAGACCGTTTACCTATCATGTAAATACACTTACTCATGTATGTAAATACCAAAATTAATAAAAATAAAATATTTTTAAATTAAAAATTAATAAATTGATGAATAGACGCTTTTTAGTGAAGCAATCTTCGCTTCAATTACTTATTTTTAATCTAAAAATATTTTCTGTAAATTTTATTTACGAGGAGATGCTTTGCAGCGAAAGATTTTTCGCTTCAATTATGTTATATGTCTAGAGAATCTAGCGAAGAATATTGTGCCTAGGCGCCATGTAACGAAATATTTTCGAGCGAAGACTCCATCGCCCAGGTCCCATGTAATAAGGAATGAATAGACGCTTTTCGAGAGAAGACTTCTTCGCCCAGGTGCCATGGAGAGACGCTTTTCAATGAAGCATACTTCGCTTCAAGAGTTACTTAGCGATGTCTACTTCACTTTGATTAACAACTTTAATATATACAAACCCTAATATGATTATTTTATAAACACTTCCACCCGATTCATCTCTCTCTCTTCAAGCTTTTGCCTCCTTTCACGACGATTCGCATCTGGCTCCCTGTCTACCAGACTAGAAGCAAGATCTTCACGTCTCGATAATGGTACGTACACCAAAATAATAAACTTTTCATATTTAGGATTATGAAACCACTAAACCCTAGAATTATGTTATGGGAGGTTATTATCTCATTCATATTTAGGAAACCCTACTCCGAAAATGTCACGTTTAATGAGAATCCTTCGTATTTAGAAAAACATACATAAAGTTAGGGTTGTGTATATTATTTCCACGAAACCCTAGTATTTATTAACAAAGACTGTTTTTTTTTCATGTGCAGGCAACCAACAACGCAATCGTCCAAAACACTTTTAACAAAGACTGAATTTTATGCCCAAATCAATTAACAAGTGAAAATATAGTACTATTTTTTACCTATATCCATTTTGTTCATATTGTGTAAGTTTTCATTTTCATGTTTGTCTGTGATAATATTATTGTTCTTACACAGTAGTTGATGGTTCAATATGCTAACACCTGTGGTGCCACGGTGACAATGAGGTGGCGAGACGATGTAACCCACGTCATAGCTTCCACCGATGCTAATGGTGGATGTGGTCAAACTATCAAAGTATTGAAGGCAATATTGAACGAGAGATGGGTCCTTACAATTGATTATGAGACTCTGTTAGTCTTAACTCTTAACGCAATATTCATTTTCACATATATGAAACTAAATACCAATTGCTTTTGTACAGGGATAAAATCATCAATGAGATCAAAATGTTACGTTGATGAGAAACCGTACGAGGTGCAACAAGATAATCATGGGGCTGTGGGAGGTCCAAGAGCTAGCAGAATGCGGTATTTGAACAATGTAAGTTTGGTCTGATTCCTCCTCTATATCTTCATTATTCTCCATGATAACTGAAAATGTTTTGTATTTTTTTTCAGCTGCCGAAACTGTTCGACAGTTACACTTTTATTTTTGCAGGGGATTTCATCCCGGCTTACAAACATGATCTGATAGGGTTTGTAATTGCTGGAGAAGGTACGACTAAAGAAATTGAGAATCCATTTGTTGAGCCCGAGGACGACAAAACTATAGTAGTATACGATGAGACAAGGCACGATGTTAATGAAGTCATTTGGATATTTGAGGCAGTGGATCCTTTGTCAGTATACAGCGCCGACCCTAAGAAGGCCTGAGATTTTGGGGGCCCTATGCAAATTTAAATTTTTTGCCCCTAAAATAGTAAAAAAAATATTAATTTTAATTAAATAAAATATAAATAATTAATATATTATAATACGAGACTAAAAAGGAGATAAAAAAGTTATTTTTATAATATATATTTAATATTAAAGGAGAAAAAAGAGGAAAAAATAATATTAATAATATAATATTATTAAATATAAAAAATGGGGCCCTATAAAAGTGGGGGCCCTATGCAAGTACATTGGTTGCCTTACCTCAGGGCCGGCCCTGTCAGTATATTTGGATGAATATGGTGTTCCTCACACAAGCTTGCTTGAATCCATTGCTGCTTGTGATTTGTAGCCTTTGTTTACATAGACTTGTTTCATTGACATTACTGAATATTTGTATTCCTAATGGAATTTGTTTTCTATATTCGTGATTTCAGATTTCATTTTTTGGTTCTTAGTATTGTAGTTTTAAACAATATTCATTTAATATATGAACAATGGAATGAGTTTTTAATATGAAAAATACCAAAAATGAAATCTTTGAACATGAATATTTCATGTAATAAATTAATAAAAGTATAAATTTGTATTAAATACATAGCAATCTATGCAGCCAATGCACCTAAAGTATTTACAAATCTCAATTAAATGTGATGTGATATACATGTTTTTCAATTGTAAAATATTGTAAAGCAATCTTCGCTATCTGATCAAGCGCTTGTCATTGATTAATATTAATTTATAATGTTATTCATTTAATTATTAAAATCCAAAATTATTTTTATCAAGTCACCTCACCCCACCTACCTAACACCTATTTTCATTTAATACTGCCATGCAGCCATGCCGACTAGCTTTGTACGATTTTCTCTCTCTTCTGTCTGCGAAGCAGTATTCAATCTTTTCTTCGCCGGAGATATACTTCATGATAATCAATCCATTTTCTTAAATTAAAATCTGGGAGTGACAATGGTACGTTTTTGAAGGTCATCTTCTTCTCAAGTTTTCTTCATAACGTTTTGTTTGTTTTTTGAATACTTGACTCGAAATGTTCTGTTCTTGTTAATTATCAGGAAGGAATCCAAATGAATAAGAATGATAATCATGATTTAAAGTATATTTTTGTGTTTCTTTTCTCTAATACTATAAGATGTTTTCATTCATATTAAAGTGAAGCGCTCTTCACTTATAGGATTGCTGTGAATACTAGTGAAGTGAAGCGCTCTTCACTTATAGAATTGTTGTGAATACTAGTGAAGTGAAACGCTCTTCACTTATAAGATTGTTGTGAATACTAGTGAAGTGAAGCGCCCTTCACTTATAGGATTACTGTGAATACTAGTGAAGTGAAACACTCTTCACTTATAGGATTGCTGTAAATACTAGCGAAGTGAAGTGCTCTTCACATATAGGATTGCTGTGAATACTAGTGAAGTGAAGCGCTCTTCACTTATAGGATTGTTGTGAATACTAGTGAAGTGAAGCGTTCTTCACTTATAGGATTGCTGTGAATACTAGTGAAGTGAAGCGCTATTCACTTATAGGACTGCTGTGAATACTAGTGAAGTGAAGCGCTCTTTACTTATATTTCATTCATTTTACAAGCATCTTTATGTTTCGTTGAGACCAATATTTATTTTCTCATTGTTTTATAATTTACCAGCAAATCTGTTAGTTGTCGGCGTCAATTGAATTTCGATGAAAACGGTCAACCTTTGGAGGAAATCGCAGCCAACTTGATTTCACATTTAGGTCGGGAATTTGAGAGTGAAGAAGATTGCTACGAATTCTATTTAGCATACGCTAAACTAATAGGGTTTGGTATAAGGCGCAGTTCAAAACATGTTGACAAAGATGGTAAAATACAGGATGGAGTTTTTTTTGTAGTGCACGGAGTGAACGGGGAAAAGACAAATGAGATGTTTATGTGAAACGTAGCCGTTCTTTGACGAAGTTCGGTTGTGAAGCGAAATTGAGGATAAAAAGGGAAGAGAATGGAAAGTTCGAAGTGGTAAATTTTATTAGTGAGCATTGTCATCCTCTTGCAAGTCCAAAGAAAACTCACATGTATAGATGCCATAGAAATATTTCTGCAGTTGCAGGCTTACATATCGAGATTGCTACTCATGTGAGAATACCTCCAAAGGCATCCCATGCTCTAAGGTACAAACAAATTGGTGGTAGGGAAAATCTTGGTTTTCTTCTTGAGGATTATAAAAATTACTTGCGAACGAAAAAACCAGAGACTGTAATTTTGGGGATACATGGGGTGTATTAGAGTATTTACAGAAAAACAATCGAATGATCCAGGTTTTTATAATTCTTTTCAACTTGATGTGGACGATTTGATAACGAATATTTTTTGGTGTGATTCAAACATGCGATCTGATTATTCATACTTCGGAGATGTTGTTAGTTTTGACACGACCTACAAGAAGAATAAGGAAGGTCGTCCAGTTACACTTTTTGTAGGTGTGAATCATTACAAACAATCAATTATTTTTGGTGCAGCTCTATTATACGATGAAACTGTGATGACTTTTGAGTGGTTGTTTGAGACTTTCACCACAGCTATGTGTGGGAAAAACCATTCTTACAGATCAAGACGCGGCCATGGCTAATGCCTCATCATCTACATTGCCTGAAACAAATCATCGTTTATGTATTTGGCACATATTTCAAAATACAGCCATACATCTAAGCTCTATGTTTCATAATTTCAGAAAATTTTCGAAGGATTTTTTTCATGTATATATGATTTTTAAGAAGAGATAGAGCTTCGTGAAACTTGGAATCAAATGTTGACAAACTACGGGCTTGAAAACAACGACTGGTTGAAAGTATGTTTTGCATTAGGCGAAAATGGGCATTAGTGTATGGACGACATATGTTTTATGTTGATATAACGAAAACACAGAGAAGTGAGAGCATGAACAATGTGTTGAAAATGTATTGCTCCTACAAACACAAGTTCTTAGAATTTTTCAAACACTTTGAAAGACTAATCGACGAAAGAAGATATGATGTGTTGAAGGCTGATTTCAAATCAATTACCAGCCAACCAAGTCTGAACTATCCAATTTTGATCTTAAAGGATGCATGCAATGTTTACACTTCAGAGGTATTTAAGTGCTTTGAACAACAATAGTTTATGTCGTATGATTGTGGTGTAGAAATGTTAGAGGATGTTGACACACACAGAAAATATAAAGTAACCCCCCACACTAGGAGATACTCTCATACAGTTACAGTTCATAAGAATGATGATAATATCGAGTGTAGCTGCTGTAAATTTGAATTTAGCGGGATTTTGTGTGCTCACATTCTAAAGATTTTTACGAAGATTGACATGTTGAAGATTCCTTCTACGTTGATATTAAAGAGGTGGACAAGAACATCAAAAGATGGATTATTTGGAACTGACCCACTGGTGGACAATAGTAATGTTGATCCGAGTGAGATTTAAAACATAAGATACATAGATTTGTGTGATTTGTCCATGCATTTATTTACAAAGTCAGCAGAAAAAGATGACACGTATAGGCATGTGAAAGAAATTATGCTTAACTAGTGTAAGTTTGTGGATAAAAATTACAAGAGGATATAAATACGCAAACTCCACAAGTTGTATCATTTTCTGTTGAGGGTGCCCATGTTTGAGCGAAAGGAATCAAAACTAAGAAGACAACAAAGTCTGGTAAGAGAAGGAAATGTGGACTAGAGAAGAATTCAAGAAAAAGAAAATCAACAAAAAAACAAGTGAATTACCAATAAATCCGGTATGAATTTGCTGACTTAACTACTTTAATAATAATTGGGTTATTACTCTTCATTTATTAACAACCTTTACATTGTTATATCGTTCTAGCCATCAAATGCAATGCCAACAACAACTACTCAATTCTCAACCCCTCAACAATGGGACGAAAGTTTCAGCATGGACGTCGATACTCTGTTCACTATTCTTTTATCATCTCAACTATCGAATTCCAGTTTCATGTGAAATATGAAATGTATTTGTATGTAAATTTGATTTGAAACCATGAAGAAGGTAGAATGTATGCATGGGAGGTTTATGTAAAAAATGACCAAATGAATGAAAACCTATTGAGTAGTTCATGTCAACCAGAAATGAAGCATTAATTTTTACATCTACGTTTTACTATGTAAAGCCATAAACACTGTTAACAGAAAGTAAAGATAATGTATGGAGCGAAACATTCTTCGTCCAAGTACAATGTAAAAATTATGGAAATATAGTTTTAAGTGAAGCATGCTTCGCTTCTGTATCGAGCGAAACATTCTTCGTCTATGTGCAATGTACAAATTATGGAAATACAGTTTTAAGTGAAGCATGCTTCGCTTTTGTATCAAGCGAAACATTATTCATCCAGGTACAATGTAAAAATTATGGAAATACAATTTTAGGTGAAGCATGCTTTGCTTCTATATCAAGCGAAACATTCTTCGTCCAGGTGCAATGTAATAAGGAAACGAGAGATACGGTATCGAGCGAAGATTCTTTCGCTTCAATTATTTTTGTTATACCTACATGTTCATGTAACACATCCAACACATTCATGTGAAAATATTTTAACATGAATGTTACAGTCTTGAAAACAAATTAATTAACAAAAAACAAATTTCATTTAAAACAATCTGTATACATTTTTATTAATGTAAAAATATCAAGTAAAATTATGTGAAAATTTTAATTACACAATCTGTATACATTTTCAAATTCATCCACTAAGCCATTTATTGTAGTCCTCGTAGTCCTTGTTCCTGATTTTGTTGAGATCCAACCCAATGATACGCCAACTATATATCATCCCCAAGGTCTTTATTTGTGTGCGCACCATTTTTTTAACGCCGAAGCCACTTCTCCAACCCTTGATTTGACCTTCATATGACTCCATGTATCTCATACAAAAAACTCCGCAATCATTGTAATTCCTAGCATCCTGCCATGACAATTTCAAACATTTATTTTTCAAATTGCCATACTTTATACCAAGAACAGGGTCTACGTCGTTCATATATTGTTTAATGTAGTCATCCTAGTACATAATGAACAACATGATGTAATGTAAATAAGAGCAAAAATTAATTGCGATTGAACATGTTGAAAATCGAATTTTAGTGTATTACCAAAATTAGGACATTCTTATATCTTCTCTCGAAGAGCGATTGCATAGGTGCCTCTCTATTGTCAATTACTTGAATTTCCTTTTCTATGAAGTTATAGAAAACCAAGTAAAAATGGGAGTCATCAATGATTGGGAAAAACATATGTGAATAGAATTAAAACAAATAAGATTGCATAGAGGTGTACATGCTATTAAATGATATCACAACGAGAGATTTACTTACAAGGTCCACATTCAAGAGGTCTAGTTTTGAAACGTTGAAATGCCAACCTTCACGACAGAACCTCAAATCGAATTGCATTTTCGTAGTAATCCCATTTGCAGAAAAATGATGTTTGCAGCATAGTCTCTATTATAACACGAATAACATAATTGATAAACAATATTGTTAGTACAACTTACGGTGAGCACGATTGTGAAGAAAATCTTATTGTGTGTACGTTTTAAATTTCTCCTACAAATGTCATTCAACATATACGACCAAACATTAATAATCATATTGTCTACCCAGGTTTGATCAACCATTGAAAACATGCTCGCGCGCGTCAGGTGGAGAGTTAGTTTATTTGTAAAAAATAACATATCACTACATAAGACTAGAAAAACATGTTTCAGAATGAGGTACAAAGTACATTTTTTCAGAATAAGTAAGAATGTAGAGGAAACATTACATTTTTCAAGTCCTTTAGCAAATATGAACCCCACAAATATCTTCTGAATGTTTGATATTTCCTTGACATCCTTAAACATTTTATCGAAAAAGGCGGTATTCAATACTGGAGGCAATTTTAATCCTTGAAGTCATTCCTTCATTCTTCCATCATTATTTGGTAGACGAGACAATGTAGGTTTAAGTGGCGGTGGTAGACTAAAGATGCATTGTTCTTCAATTTTTACTATCGACAATGAAGGAGAGTTGTTCTTGATTTCGGTGTTGATAACCTTGGTTAACCAATCGGTTTTCAAATTTTGGGGGAGTTTTCTGTAGAAATTTAAGGCCTTCGATGGTCTAGCTTCTGTTAGTTGATAAATTTTGGTAGGAGGCAAGTCTTGAACTTTAAGGGTAATGGTGTTCTTGTTGTCTTGGTTTGTGGTAGTAATGGTGTTCTTGTTTGCTTCTATTGTAGGAGTAATGGTGATCTTGTTGGCTTTTGTTATGGGAGTAATAATGTTCTTGTTGGCTTCTGTTGTGGGAGTATTGGTTTTGTTGTTGGCTTGGGTTTTTGGAGTAATAAAGTTCTTGTTGGATTCTGTTGTGGGAGTATTGGTTTTGTTGTTGGCTTGGGTTGTTGGAGTAATGAAGTTCTTTTTGGATTCGGTTTTAGGAGTAATAGTGTTCTTGTTGGCTTGGGTTGTGAGAGGAATGATGTTCTTGTTGGATTCGGTTTTGGGAGTGATGGTGTTATTATTGGCTTGGATTGTGGGAAGAATGATGTTCTTGTTGGATTCGGTTTTAAGAGTAATTATGTTCTTGTTGGCTTGGGTTGTGGGAGGATGTTCTTCTTCTCTTGGTTGCTGATGTTTTGTCTTGTCTAAGCTCCTTGCTAAGCCTTCCCTCAGGATTGAATGGAAATTTACGATAGTGGCAAATGGCTCAAAAGTAGATTGTACAAGTTCAATTGCATTAATTTGGTGCATCTCATTTAGATATTTAGTCTTCGTGCCAATTCTTCTGAAGCGGACGCAACCTTCCTCAAACATGATGCAAGATTTTATTGAATCGGTGGCTGCTCAGTAAGATTGGATGTATTGTCATCCACAACTTGTTCTAGTGGAGGCTCCACAGTTTGTTGAATCGGTGGCTGCTCATTCGGAATGGCTATGCGAGCAATGACCCTACAATGTCCAAACCCCCATGGGCATCCTCATAACCAACCCTGTCGTATATCTTATGGTCGTCCCAGCATCTCAAAATAGGGAAAGTCCTTGAGATTTGACGGTTTACCTTGTACTCAACGACCCGGTCCAAGTAGCACAACTGATACATCAGCATAAATAAATATATATATTACGTTAAACTAAATGAAAAATTATTAAGCTAGAACCTACAACAAATAAATTTCTACACTCACCAAAAGAAACGTTAGTGGTCCATAGAAATATGATATCTTTTTTTCTTCCCACTTATAAACACTTTCAACAAGTCCGTCTAAATGAACTTGCACCAGTTGTAATCTTTAATTTTAGATACATCCTGTAGGGATTTGAGTATTTTTAATCTGTATAAAAAATAGAGAGCTTCAATTCATTATACATGACAGTGAAGTGGGCTTCAAACCAAGACCAACTGATTTTACAAGAAGGTCAAAATTAAATTACAGAATTACTACTAGGTAGTCTGGGTATACCTGCATTGTGGATTTTGCGAAGTCCACAAAAAACTAGACACAACAAACACAATGAAGTCCATCTTGAAGTTATTGTCTCCGGCTGTATTCTATAGAATTTTGTCCGGCATTATATAGGTCGAAGGACCTCCACCGTTCTTGAATCTCCATCTCCTTCTCCACGCCTTGAGATTTTCCTTGTACTCCTGGTCGTCCTTGCGAATTCCTAAATACTCTAAGATTTCTAATTCCCCTCTAGGGATGTTCAATACACATTGAACATCCTCTTCATCAATCTGAATCTCCTCTCCACTATGTAGGACGATGATCATCCTCTTGGGATTGAAGAGACTCACAATGCACTGTGAGAATTCTAGTGGGAATTTTGATATGCTCAGTGAAAGAAGTGAACTAAATCCTATGTCCCTCACAACATCCTTTTGTTCTTCGGATAACTTATTAACTAGGTAGTGAAGGCCCGATGGAGAGGTTCTACTCTTAAAATTAACATCAGGATCACGAGTCTTTCTTCTTTTTTTCTTAACATGTTTCTCAATAAGTGCTTCATTAGCAGTTTTCGCCAGTATGTCCAATGGTGTCGAGGGCGTACTTGATGCCTCGGCTTTTTTTTTTCTTTTTTTTAACCCTACATTAACATGTGTGTAATACGTTTATACAAAACAATCGATGAACTACATAATCAGAAATCAAGCAAATATGTACATTTTCTAACATTATTATAATTACCTCAGTGTTTTAACTTCCGTCGTTGATTCAGTATATGGAACTATTTGCTTTTCGGAATCCTGATTCTAAAATAATATATTCACATTTAGATTCAAACAAATGCAAATAAGCAAACGAAAAAGACTAGCACATGAAACCCTAAACACTTCTTACCATTATCGCAGTAGTAGAAGATACAAACCAGAAGAGAAATAGCTTCAGAGACTAACGAACGGAGACAACATCGCTAGGTGAAAGAGTAGAGAAGAGTAACTTGGGGGTAGAATGGCCAGAGTCGGGCTTGAGAAATTATATTTTCAAAATACTTGCTCAGAGTGAATGGATTTTCATGAGGCCGTTTAGGTTCTTACAATAATTTGTTTGTGGTTTTACATGAACTTTAGATTGAGTGAAGCATGCTTCGCTCAGGAAACTTTATATATAATTCAATATTTTAAAAATAAAAGAAACTCGAATAGGTGAAGAAAGCTTCGCTCGTTATCGTTGGATTATGTGAAGCATGCTTCGCTCAGGAAATCTTTTATATAATTCAATATTTTAAAATTAAAAGAAACTAGAATAGGTGAAGAGAGCTTCGTTTGTTATCGCTGGATTATGTGAAGCATGTTTTACTCAGGAAATCTTTTATATAATTCAATATTGCGGATTGACAATTGATTAGATGGTAGCAGTTGAAATTTCAGGTCGTATACAGACTGTGACCGTCCTATGAATTGAAATACAAGACAGGTGAATTGACATGACAAAAATGTTTTGGCGCTTCAATTCATTATTATATTTAGCGTTTGTTTGTTTGTTCCTTACGAGCTTGTTTGATGGTTGGTATATTTAAAATTGAAATGGTATATTAGATAATATAGTAGGTTATAATTTTATTTATATTTTAAACTTATTTATATTTAATATAATTTTTTTTTGTATTGAAATAATTTATTAAATTAATTCATTTTATGAAAATAAATTTTATAATGTAATAAAATAAATATAAGATATATATATATATATATTGTGTTTTATTATTATAAAATAAAATATTTAAATAAGGGTAATTTAGATATTTTAATTAATAAAATGAATGATTTGATTTATGATGAGAAGATTGAGAGTTTTGGGATAAAATTTGGGTTTTATCCCCAAAACACAATGATCAAACAGGTCCTAAGAGTCAATTACCTTTTCATGAATAAAATTTAAATTATAAATAATGAGTCATAAGGACTGTAGAGTCGTCCTCTGATGTGATATTTCATCACGGGCTATTGAATGTTTCTGATTCACTCGTTAAAAAAACTTTTCTATAAAGGTGGGTTACAACAATCTTCGTCCAAATGAAATTCTTGAGCATGAGCATTGTTGTGAGTGTGTGGTTGTTTAAGATATTTTGTTCGGATCTACTCTTTGGGAGATTCTCTGTGGTGGAAAACGTCTCTAATGAAGATGAAGAGAGTCCAGTTGTGGTGGAAAACATCTTTAGTGACTACAAAATTTTCATACCTGAAGTAGAAACTACCGACTAAATGAAGATCATACATGTCCATCGCTGGTGGGAAGAGCCAACTATAGGAGAATCCATGTGGTGGAAAGAAATATTGTTATATCTCAAGTAAGAAATATCTCAATAGGTGGGATTCATTAGCCGTGTGAGATCCGATGTGGTTGCTTCAATGGAGATGCAGATGAATATTGTTATAATGTACAACTGTGTTTATCAAACGTTGTAATGCAGATGAATATTGTTATAATGTAGAATTGTTTATCAAACGTTGTAATGAAATGTAGTTCATCGAATTATAAAAAATAATTGTTATATATATTTTAATTCAGATTTAATTATGTCAATTATAAAATAATGAATAAAAAGGAAGGAATATATATTTATTTACATGAATTGCTAAGTATTCTTCATAATGATTTATATTTTGATATCTGCTCCAACTCTCACAATTAACTATTTCCCACACTTTTATTTTTAATATAAAAATGTATTTCTCTGTAATCTGTGTATATCTGTATACAGAGACTGCCGTACAAATGTCAGCACAAGACAAATTTTGGCGCTTCTTCAATCAATAACTTGCTTCAATATTGCGGATTGACCATTGATGAGATTTATTATACAAGCGATCCATGCTTCGTTCTATGGAGATTGTTCTCTTTAATAAACAAACTATGAAGCGAAGCAAACTTCGTTCCCCATAAGCGTTGTAAACTATTAGTAACAAGCGAATTGGACTTCATTCTCTAGCACTGGGTTCGTTTAATAAACTAACTAACAAGCGAAGCAAGCTTCGTTCCCTAAAATCATTGCAAACCGTAACTAACAAGTGAAGCATTCTTCGTTCTACGTAAGCATTGTGCTTACATGAACCCTTTCTTTAATATTTTTACATTAAATCATTAGGGATTTTACATTTGTGTATTTAGGTTTTTACTTGAGTGTGTTTAGGGATTTACATGAACGTGTTGTGAATACAAATTAATTTAAATAAAATATAATTAACAAGCGAATTATGCTTCGTTCTCTAGCACTGGCTCACTGTAATAAACTAACAAACAAACAAAGCTAGCTTCGTTCGCTTGAATCATTATAAACAGTTCCTATCAAGCGAAACTAACAAACAAACAAAGCTAGCTTCGTTTGCCTTGTGGCTGGTCGGCTGTCTGATGTTTCCGGTTTTAAGCTTTGCCGATCCTTTCTTTGTGCGGTTATATTCCAAGTGTTCCTGGTCGGTTTAATGACTTGACCGGCTAGTTTTCTTTAGCCGATTCTTTTGTTTGTCCGGTCCGGTTCCTTATTCCTGCATGGAAGATTTATTTAAGTTAGGTTTATATGAACCGGTCTAATTTTATCTAACAATTTCTCCCTTTTTGATTATTTTATTTAAAATTATCAAAATCATGTAAGTTTGCAAACGTAGGCCGGTTGTTTTGTTTGTCCGGATTTTTGAAACTGACTTAGGAGAATTTTTCGAAAAATTTTGAGAAAAATTTTGGAACAGTCTTATCTTTTATCTAACAATTTCTCCCTTTTTGATTATTTTATTTAAAATTATCAAAACCAAGTAGAGATGCAACAGATGGCCGGTTTCAAAAATAACTTTATATATAAATATATATATATATATATATATACGATGGATAACCGAAATTAGATAATAGAAATACTATGACAAGCATAGGTAAGAGAAAAGTGAGCCCCTATTCCGAGTCCGAGAAGTCATAGCTGGTCATCAACTTCTTGTTCCGCTTTTTCTTCACCGGTTGCGGTCGACTGGCCGATTCGGTGACTCGTTGTTTAGTGGGTCGCTGGTGTAGATGCACTTCATCCTCTTCTTCGACTTGAGTAGCCTGCTGCGGTATACTCTCAATGACCGTTTCGGTGACCTCATTCAGCAGGTCGGCTATTTTAACTTTCTTTGAAGGTTCCCTCTTTCGCTTTGTCGGAACTGAAATGGAAGAGGTCGCCTTTTTCTTTTTGTTATCGTCTGCAAAGTCTTCTAGCCTCCGTCTTTCATTCTCTATCCGCTCTTTATCCTCCCGTTGCTTGGCGGCTACCTTTTCTGCAAGACCCGGAAACTTAGCCATTGCTATTCGTTCGCATTCGGCTACTTCCTCTTCGGTGAGTTGCGGCGGATTCTTCCCATTTCTTGCTTCGTTGTCCAGCGCATCCTGGACTTTTTGAGCCGCTCGGGCATCGGCCTCCACAGCCGCGGTATCCGCATTTATCTTAGCATTGAGTAGTTCGGCAACTTGTGCGGAAAGCGCCTTGAGTTCGGCCTCGAGACCCTCATTTTTCTTCTCAAGTTCGGAGACCCGTCCGAGTGTTGTGCCGACCAGGTCCCCAGCAACCTCCGTCAATCGTTGATCGGTCTCTCTTTCAAGCCGGTCAAAGTCCTATTTTATCTCGGAAGTCGTATCTTCCAAAATCATGGTTCGCCTAAGGTGTTTGCTGTGCAGAACCGCTTCTTTCTGTTGATCATCGTCGATTTCTGAGAACCGGTCTTCTGTTCTTTCCAAAAGTTGCCTTGTGGTGTTGGCGAACCGGAGTGCCGAGCTAACGGTTCTCCTGAATTTCTCCTTCAAAGGGTAAACCTCGGAGTCTTCAAACTCTTGAAAACGGCTCTCAACCCATTCTTTTGTGACGCCCGGTTCGGAGACTTCCGGTTGTTTAAGTGGAAATTTCCCGGTGAGAGGAGGGTCCGTCCTTTCATCGGATTCCTCTGTTGCCGGATTCACCCTTGGAGGTGTCGGACAGTGAGTCGGACTCGTATCGATCCGTGGAGCTGTATATTGCGGTATTTCCCTTTGTCCGTACCTCGCCTCTAGCCGGTCAATTTCTTGGATGAGTTCTTCTCTCGCTTTTTCAAGCCTTTCCAACACTAACGGTGTTAAGGTGTCCTCCGATGCTACCACTTCGAACCTTGCCGTAATCTTCCGGATCCTTATGGTTAGCTTCCGCAGCTGTGCTCGCGGTCTTAAGAGATAGGTTCGGTGTAGGACCTCTTCAATGATGTCGGATTTTGTGAGATCCATGACCACGTCCTCCACTTCCTTCAGTCTTTGGAGGCATTCCTCGTCTGTGTAGCCCGGTAGGATGTGCCTATACCGTTTGCCGAACCGGTGCTTGTGCCATTCCAGGTATATTTCGCCAATTTTCTCGGCTCGCTGTTCAGTGCCCTTTAGGAGTTTGAGCGCTATCCTAACGGCCTATACTTCTTCGTCCTCCTCCTCCTCTTCGTCGGTGATTTCTTTACCGCCTTCTTCACCACCTTCGGTGGTCTCAGGATTTGCACACGTACTGGAATTGTCGGGACTTTGGCCCGACTACTCTTCATCATCGGTCTTTTCAGATCCGGTTCGTTCAGATGTGGAAGCCGACTCTTCCTCCTCCGTTGGCTGTGGCAGTTCCGAGAAGATTATTTTCTCTTTCCCTTTGCTCTCGGCCTTTTCTTTCGCTGGGACCGCTTTCTTGCCGGCTGTCTTCTTTCGGCCACCTATGGAACCGGGGGCCAGTTTCTTCCTTTCTAGGAATTGTTTGGCTCTGATAAGGCTTCTAGATGGGATGATGACGCCGGGTCCGATTTTGAGGTTATGGTGAAGGAAGATCTTACCGAGAGGAACAACATATCCCCATGACCGGACCGAATCCGGTTTCACCATATCCATCAAATTGTGGAACACTGCCTTTGCCCAGTTAACCTTTGTCCCTTCTATCAGGCCGACCAGCATCCTGATTTTGTCTTTGGTTAGGCTGCTGTAGTTTCTTCCCCTTGCTTGAACCGCCTTTGCGAAGATATCACAAATCGGTATATATTCCGGTTTCAACGTCGATTTGCTACCTAATACTTTTATCGGCTCCTTAGTCGCCGAGAGTATCTGGCAAGCTGCCTCAAATGTTTTGATCTCTATGTCCGCCGTTGCATCTTGGCCGGCAGTTGGAAGGCGCAGGCTTTCCGCCACCGATTCCTCGGTGAGCTCTATTTCAGTACCGCATACAGTTGCGGTGATCTTATCGTTAGAGATAGTTGCGGTGTTGAAAAATTCCTTAACCGCATCTTTATATATAACATGGGGACCGCCGAGAAAGTACTTCAGACCGGCTTCGGCTACCCGGTCAATAACCTCTTTTGCCGCAGGCGTGCCTTTCTGTCGGATTTCCTCGAAATCCACTTGAGTCAAGTGTTTAAACAAGACCGAGTCGCGCCCCATCTTAGAGAGTTGAGAGAGTTTGAAAAGTGTGAGAGCAGATAACCGCTTTGAGAGAATTTGAGAGCTTAGAGAGAGAAAGCTGTTTCGCGTGAGAATGAAAGGGAATGGTCGAGACCCCTTTTTATAGATGCGGTTTGGAAACCCAACCGTCCCATCAACAATGGGCGGGAGTTTTCCCTCCAAGTTGAAAGGGCGGCAAACCATGGGCGGGAAACCAACGGCGGTAAACGAATAGGCGCCAATCCGTGGGCGGGAGATTCCCTCAAAAATTTTGCTTTTGTCATTTTGGGACCGATTGATGCACCGGTTTTCTAAAGTTAACCGGTTATTTTGAGGAAGCAGAGTTTTGCAATCTTTTGAGTTTAAGCGGTTTTCTTTTGAGATAGGAGCGCGGTTATTTTGACAATGTTAACCGGTTATTTAGATAGATATTCAAGGTATTTAGAAGACCCGGTTATTTAAACTGAAATGGAATTTTATTCAAGAGACAATACAGAAAGAGAACTGAAAGATAGTTCGGTGCGAAAATAGGCATTCAAAATGTAAAAACCATTTTGGAGAACTTCTCTTCCACCGCATCCACATCAAGGATGTTCAAAGGGGATGCCGGTGTACCCGGTCCAAACTCTGGCTGGTACTTGAGGATCAGCTTACTTATGTGTGGTGCATAACCGAGACCTTTCTTGGTCAGCACCATGTTCTTCAGATTTTGAAATATGACCGTTGACTAGTTGATGGCCGTTTTGCCAACAATGTGAGTCATTATGTTGTAAGTATTTCTAGAGTACCGCTGATTCGGTGACTGACATAGAATAGACCGAGTCACAATCTCAAGAAGAAGTTGACCGTGACTAGCGAGTCGGGTCTTTAACCCATAGTGTTCCACCGGATCAATGGTGGCCGAGAGGTATAGTGCGTGTTCAAATTCCGCAAGTCCCTCTATAGTTGGAAAATCAGAAAATCCTTCCGTGGGCAGGTTGAACAGGGAAGCAAATTCGGCTTCATCCAGCCAGAAGGTGTGGTCTCTTACGGTAGAGACGATGTAATTTCCCCTGATGCAAGCGCTTCGAAAGAAGGTCTTGACATCCTCTAAGAGAATGGGACCGGCTTCTTCGAGAAAGGGTCGAAGACCGGTTGCAGTGAGTGAGTGAAACATGAACTCCTTTCCATGATTTCCGTCCCACTCTTCCAAACATGAGTTGAAATCAACGCTCAAGAAGTTTCCCAAAGTCCGGCTCGGCATGATTACAGTTTTGCAGAGAGAGATAGAGTTCAAGAAGTTTCAAGAGTGTTTTGTGTGATGAGTTCAGTACATGATGGCCCTTTATATAGGGTCGGTCTTGGAGGGGAGATGTGAGCATTGATTATCAGTTTTGTTTTATTAGAAAAGGGAATCTTTATGTTTCCAAGGTTTATTGGGAAGAGGCTGATTGCGGAGCCCGAGGTAGGTATTAGTTGAGAAGTAACCAAGTTGGTTGGATAGTAATTATTCAGGTGGTTGGGGGTTACTCCATTAATTAAATATTACTTTTCAATTAATGCACAAACACAAAAGAGATTAATCAAAGGAGACCGAGAATAACATAGATAAGGCCGAAGAAGGCACATATAGAACCGAAGAGAATAAAGATAACACCGAAGAGAAACATGATAGAAACCGAAGTGATCATAATGATGTTGGATAAAGATACACCCGGTACGTGCAGTAAAATGACAGGGTGCAGGACGGAGTGATTTAGTGTGCGTGGGAGTTGACGACACCGGTAGGGTTGTTACGGCGGTTCCTCCTTCTCCAGGCCCTCTCAAACCGCTCATAGAAGGAGTCGGTTATCTCTTTGGTCAGCACTTGGGCTTGGTTCAGACCTTCTCCGGGACAGGTCGGAACACCAAGCTCCACAAGAAGGCAGCTTAGTTGGGGGATGAACCCGACTGATCGGATGCCAACCATCCAGATGAGGACGTCAAACAGCACCCTGGACCAGTTCATCGGTGTGCCAGTGATTATAGCCGCCATCATGTTGAAGGTCGAGGTACAGTAGGTATTTGTGACATCTCTCCCGAAGATGCTCCTACCGATCACATCATTGAGAAGCTGAAATTCAGCTCTCAAGTGTGATTTTGTACCGTGATCCTCAACCGGTTCGTCAGACCGTGCGAGGGTGAGGGAGATCTCGGCCTTTATGTTGGCCGGAACATCGAGATCTGTCAACCCTTGCTTTGGCAGGCTAAAGCACCGTGCAAAGTCTTTCTCCGTGAAGTGAAAGATGATGCCTCCCACCTTAGATTGGATGTGAGTTTCAAAGTGGGGGGTCCCCCTGAATACCCTGGCGTGATAGAAAAACTCTAGTAATGATTCATGATAAATGGTGTGCTTGTCGTCCAGGAAGTACCGAAGACCGGTATCTTCCAGGGATTTGATCATCTTATACACCTCATAGTGCTCTGTGCTTGAACAGGATTGAAAATCAACCTGAAGGATGTTGGGGAACTGAGACATTTTTTTGCCTTAGTGAGAGGATGATCTTTTGTCTTGTGAGTGTTTTGGTGAATGTTTGCTTCACTTAAATACTAGTTTGGGGAATATCCTATTGTCCAGGTATTTCATGAGATGATATCTATTAACTGCAGGATAAGAGGTATTTCATGAAATAGGTATGTTTGCAGTATAGGGTGTTGGTCATAGACCTGGACTGTGAAAGATATCATCAGATCTTCACGTCTTTTTAGGTGCGACCAGTTTACTTTGAAAGGTCAATGTTTCAGATATCTTTAAACACTGATAATTATTCCACTTCTGTTTGGAATTCAAATAATCTAGGATAACCTGCTTCCAAACAGGTCAGTTATCAGTTGTTCATCCCGATGCGGTTATTTGGTGCATGCACCAAGTAGCCGGTCGGTTTACTTTATCTGATGAACTGGGCGGTTCTTCCATAGGTAACTTGAAAATTTGAAGTCCAACAGTTTAGGAGGAACTACCGGTTTTATCTGTCCGAACCGGTTTCCCTTTAAGCATCCTTAGAAAGGATCTGACTAATGTCGGTTAAACCGAGAGTAAGTCTGAATTGAGAGAACTTAGCTTCCTGTAGAGGCTTCGTGAAGATATCGGCTACTTGTTGATCAGTCGGTACGTATTCCAGTCGGATATGCTTCAGCGTGACATGTTCCCGGATGAAGTGGTGCCGTATGTCGATATGCTTGGTCCTAGAGTGGAGAACCGGATTATAAGTTATTGCTATGGCACTCGTGTTGTCACAGAAGATCGGGGACTCTTCGGCTGTGACACCTAAGTCCTTCAGCTGTTGTTGTATCCAGAGGAGTTGTGAACAACAGCTTCCTGCCGCCAGGTATTCAGCTTCTGTAGTGGATGTAGCCACCGATGTCTGTTTCTTGCTATGCCATGAAATAAGCCGGTCACCTAGGAACTGACATGTTCCGCTGGTGCTTTTTCTGTCAATCTTACAACCTGCATAGTCTGCATCCGAATAGCTCGTTAGATTAAAGGACGAGTCCTTTGGATACCACAGACCGACATCAGGTGTGCCCTTTAGATACTTCAGTATCCTCTTTGCGGCTGTGTAGTGGGATTGTTTTGGATTTGCTTGGAATCTCCCACACACACCGACTGCAAACAGAATGTCCGGTCTACTCGCTGTCAAGTATAGGAGAGAATCGATGATGCCCCGGTATGCGATCTGGTCTACCGATTGGCCCTCATCATCCCTGTCCAATTTAATCGATGAGCTCATTGGAGTAGCCTCTGAAGAGCATGTGTCCATTCCAAACTTCTTTAGAAGCTCCTTGGTGTACTTAGGTTGGCTAATGAATGTTCCTTCCTTGAGTTGTTTAACCTGAAGACCTAGGAAGAAACTTAATTCTCCCATCATACTCATTTCAAACTTGTCAGTCATCATTTTTGAGAATTTATCACATAACTTAGGATCGGTGGAACCGAAAATGATATCATCTACATAGATTTGAACAAGTAGGATATGTTCTTTCTTTTCAAATTTAAACAACGTTTTATCCACCGAACCGATGGTGAAATCATGTTGTAACAGAAATGCGGTTAGTGTATCATACCAGGCTCTAGGTGCTTGCTTTAGACCATATAAAGCTTTATTTAACCGGTATACATGGTTTGGAAATGCAGCGCTTTTGAAACCGGGTGGTTGTTCAACATACACCTCTTCACGTAGGTCACCATTCAAAAATGCACTTTTAACATCCATTTGAAAAACCTTAAAGTTTTTGAAAGCAGCAAAGGCTAGAAAAATTCTAATGGCTTCAATCCTAGCTACATGGGCAAATGATTCTTCAAAATCAATGCCTTCTTCCTGTTTGTAACCTTGAGCCACTAATCTAGTTTTGTTCCTCGTGACCAAACCGTCCTCATTGAGTTTGTTTCTAAATACCCATCTTGTTCCTATGACCGATTGATCTTTCGGTCTAGGGACTAGGTACCAGACTTTACTACTCTCAAACTGGTTTAGCTCTTCTTGCATTCCCAAGATCCAATCCGGATCTGACAATGCTTCATCTATTCTTTTCGGCTCAATCTGGGATATAAACGCAGAATTGAAGTATTCCTCCAGAAGTTGACGCCTAGTTCGAACAGGTTCTGAAGGGTCACCTATAATTTGCTCAGGAGGATGTTTAGTGTTTCTTCTGAGGTTCAGTTCAGGGATGTCTACCAAATTACCGTTTACTTGATCAAGGCTAGACATATCGGTAGGCTGAACAGGATTGTCAGACCGACCGACTTCCTCGGATTGGACCGAAGTGTCAGCTTCCTGTTGTGGGACAGCTTGATCCGGCTGGGTTTCAATGTTACCCATTTGGTCATGGACAAACCGCCTGAAGACCGGAGTCTCATCTTCACTATCATAATGAATATTGTTCTTTTCCAATCTGTTGTGTAGATCAAAGCATGATGCAGTATTACTTTCAACCGATTCATCGAAAACAACGTGAAGTGTTTCCTCCATGGTTAAAGTTCTATTGTTATACACTCTATATGCTTTACTCACTACCGAGTATCCTAGCATGATTCCAGTATCGATTTTTGCATCAAAAGCAGAAATATATGTTTTACCGTTTATATGAATGTAGCATTTACAACCGAAAATCCTGAGGTACTTAAGTTTGGGAACTCTGTTAAAATAAACCTCATACGGTGTTTTGTTGTGAAACTTGTTTATCAGAGACCGGTTTTGTGTATAACATGCAGTATTGATAGCCTCAGCCCAAAATTTCTAAGCAATGCCGGAATCGGCTATCATGGACCGTGCGGCTTCCTTGAGAGTCCGGTTTATTCTCTCGGCCATGCCATTTTGTTGAGGAGTCCTAGCACTAGACAACTCGTGTCTAATGCCGGATTCATCAAGATATGCGGTTAATGTACTATTGGTAAATTCGGTACCTCGATCACTTCGAATGCTATTAATGCGAGTTGATTTTTCATTTTGCAAGTGTTTAAGAAGTGTAATCAGGTTTGATGCGGTTTCACGTTTAGATGGTAGAAATATTACCCATATAAATCTAGAATAATTATCAATAACTACCATGGTGTACAGCATACCTCCTAGGCTAACGACCTGAATTGGTCCAAATAAATCCATGTGTAAGAGATCTAAGCATCGGCTAGATTGGATATTTCCTTTACTCTTAAAGGTTGACTTAGTTTGTTTACCCATTTGACATGCTGAACACACCTTATCCTTGTTAAATACTATGTCAGGAATACCTTCTACTAGCTTTTTACCGCGAATGTAGTTTAAGGTTTTCATGTTTAGGTGGTTTAGTCTTTTATGCCATAACCAGGTTTGATCAGTCTTAGCTATCATGCATACCGGGTATTCCACCTTAGTTTTCCAGTCTACCTTGTAGATATTACCTATCCTATTTCCGGTTAACAGTACAGTGCCTTGAGAGTTCTTAACTAAACATGCATGTTTAAGAAATTCTACAGTATATCCAGCATCACACATCTGACTAATGATAAGCAGGTTAAAGCGTAGGTTTTCAACTAAAAGTACATTATCAATAGTTAGGTTACCATGGACAATCTTACCCTTGCCCACAGTTCTACCTTTTGAGTTATCACCGAAGGTGATTAAAGCACCGGTTTCTATTCTGATGTCGGTTAGCATATTGTTGTTTCCGGTCATGTGCCTGGAGTAGCCGCTATCCAAGAACCATTCAGAGTTTCTTAGCCGTTTCTTTGGATCCTACAAAATGTACATATTTACAACTATTTGGTACCCACATTTACTTGGGTCCACATGCGATTAGTCCCTTGGGTATCCAAACCTTGACAAACCGGACAGTCTTCTTTGCTAGGGTTTTAACCGTCCTTTTGGCACTCGGTCTCGTGTATCTCGGTTTTTCTACAAAGGTCTTAAATGGAGGTGATCTTCGGTTTGGTGATCTGTGATTTGACCTATGCAGTTCAGGATAAGCTTTCATATATTTGAGGATTTCGGCTTTTCTTTTTACAGGGTCAAGCCACTTCTCAGAGTCGGTTGGACCAACATAGTCGTATTTTAGCTTTTCTTCCCTATAGTATGCGGTCAACTCTTCTTCAACGGTCCAAGAGCTTTTAAGGAATCTTATAAGGGGGAGGTTACTTCTTGTAAACCTTACTTTCTCTACGAGTTTTTGGTCTTTGGAGCTATCTTCTGTGTATCCTAGGCCGAACTTGCAACGGGGATGTCTGTAATGACTACACATTTTCTTTACTATATCACTAGATCTCTTATATGCAGCCATCTTATATTGGAGTTGGGCATTTTCTTCCTCGGTTAGTTCTCTAGCCGGTTCACTGGATTGTTCGGTCTTAGGATCTAACTCGGTTTCTAAAATATGGGTATCATCAGGTTTTATGACCTCCGGTTCGGTTATAATGGGTACCTCTGGTTCTGTCGGAATGGGTATTATAGGATCGGTTCTAATGTTGAGGTGCTTAGGCAGCATGGCTAGTAAGTTCCTATATTCTTCTACCATGTCATTCAATGCATTGTATAGTTCATCTTTAGTAAATTCATCACAAGGAGAGTCAAATACCTGTTCCTCATTTGCCATGAGACATGTGAGTTCATCATCACTATCACTATGAGCCCATAAGCTTCCTCCATCATCGGCTATCAGTGCTTTCAGTACCTCACTTCCATCACCGGTTTGTTGATAATTGTTTCGGTTATCTTGGTTATCCTGTTTCTGGGTATCCCTCCTCGGTTTCCTGCATTCCCACTTAAAATGTCCCAAATAGTTGCAATTATAGCACCTTATATTGGATTTATCACCATAGTAGTTGTTTGTCGGTTGGCTTCTTTTCATGAACCTCCCAAACTTCTGTGCGAGCATAGCCATGGCATCCTCGGTGAACTGTTCGGCGGTTCTGATCGGTGCTGGAGCAGGAGCAACCGGTTCTATGGGTGTGATCAATGCTCTGGTTGAGGTTGAGGCCGAAACCTCTTCTTCAGTTCTAGATCTCATTTCAAACTCATATGCCTTAAGATCTTCGAATACATCATGCAGCTTTATCTTGTTTAGGCAGTTTGATTCCCTCATTACCATTGTCTTTATGTCCCACGCACTTGGAAGAGATCTTAGTGTTTTCATGATGACCTCCTTGTTGTCATACCTCTTTCCAAGTGTTGCTAGATCATCTAACACACCAGTGAACCGGTCATTGTACTCCTTCATTATTTCTCCCGGTTTCATTTTGATGCTTTCAAACTTCTGTGTAGCCACCGTTATCTTGTTCTCCTTTGTTCTTTCATTAACCTCAAAGATCTGGATAACCGTGTCCCATGTCTCCTTTGCAGTTTTGCAATCTCTGATCTTGCAGTATGTGTTTCTGTCCACACTGTTGGAGATCCGGTTTCTAGCATGGTTATCCAGGTTGTTTCTCCTTCTATCTTCAGCTGTCCATTCTTTTTTGTCCTTATCAATGATTATCGGTCCTTCGGCCAGAATGGACTCCATCTCATCATCCAAAGTGATTAGGTGTAGGTGCATGCGTGCCTTCCAGTTGGCAAAGTCATCACCTTCTAGCATTGGAGGCCTATCCTGAAACATACTTGCTTGAGTATTGAAACTAACTGCTCTGATACCAATTGTTAGGATCTAGGTAGCCGCTGGAGGACCGGGGTTGGACCGGTTAGCGGTTCTCACTCGAATGGTGGTGGTTAATTCGGTTAGAGATTAACACCGGGGTTTCAATACTACACAGCCTGTCACAAACCCTTGAACTAGGTTCAAGTGCGGAAGAGGTTTGCTTTCAGGTTGAAGCAGCACACTTGTATGATAGGCAGAACCAGCTTCGAATGATGAAAGTTAAAGAGAATGGTGGGTCGGTTTCGGTAACCTGGTGATTCGGCTTAGATAAAGTTAAGTGGGTTGGAACGGTACGGATAGGTTAGATAATGGAACCGGCAGAAAGTAAATGACAAAGGCGATTTTATGAATGTTCGGAGATAAAACTCCTACGTCACTCCTTTCTCTCGAAACCGCGAGAAGGATATTCACTAAGAAATACAAATACAATCCGATCGAGACTTATTTCCTACTCGATAACACTCTTACAATTTATACCGGAATTGTAAACTACACACGCTAGCACTCGGGCTTTCTCTAAAGATAGAACGCACTGTTTTCACTTGTAGATTAAATGCTCTTATAATTTCTCACTTGTCCCACTGTATCTCATTTACTCTTCTTCAACTGCCCCTTTTTATAGGTGAAATATGCCAACGGTCATATTTCACTACCTTGAATCTGATTGGCTGAGCAGGGGTGCAGAGGTTCAGTGATTCAGTGATTCAGAGCCTGCGGTCATCTTTACAGACCTGACGGTCAACCTCAGACCTGGCAGTCTGTTCTTCCGGTGTGTAAGACAAACCTGCTAGGTTTGTCTT
Organism: Impatiens glandulifera; assembly: GCF_907164915.1. Classification (NCBI taxonomy): domain Eukaryota; kingdom Viridiplantae; phylum Streptophyta; class Magnoliopsida; order Ericales; family Balsaminaceae; genus Impatiens; species Impatiens glandulifera. Next base: position 83,895,098 of record NC_061862.1, on the reverse strand, counting down.
TTACTCAATGTAGACACTGTCTGTTAGACAGTTGTCTGTACTTGGAAGATCTCCTTTCTGACTTATCCCGAAGTGGAAAGATCCTATAGGACTGTCTTCTGCAGCCTGCAGACTTTCCTCAGACTTGTATGGATATGGAAGTGTTCAGTCTGTTCCTTTGGTATCATTCTCAACAGATACCCGAATTGTCTTCTTGTACTGGTCGGTCATTCGACTTAACCGGATGGCTTCCGGTACGAGTGATGTAACCGGACTTCTTCCGGTTATTCCTTTGCCTTGTGGCTGGTCGGCTGTCTGATGTTTCCGGTTTTAAGCTTTGCCGATCCTTTCTTTGTGTAGTTATATTCCAAGTGTTCCTGGTCGGTTTAATGACTTGACCGGCTAGTTTTCTTTAGCCGGTTCTTTTGTTTGTCCGGTCCGGTTCCTTGTTCCTGCATGGAAGATTTATTTAAGTTATGTTTATATGAACCGGTCTAATTTTATCTAACAGGTGATCTATGGTTTCTTCATTTCCTATGCATAGAAGACAGCTCGCGTCCGGGATGCTCATATACTTACTGATACGATCACGTGTGCTGAGTCTTTCCCAGAAGGCGAGCCATAGGATGAACTGGTGTCGAGGGATAATCTTCGTTGACCATACAAGAGGAGCTCATTCTACTTTTTGCGCTTTTTCCCGAATTACCTCCCATATTTTCTTCAATACCAGTTTCCCATTATCCTCAGCTTTCCATTCATGAATATCCGGTCTGTCGTGTAGTTGTATGTTACTTATATGATCAAGTATCCTCTTTCCTTCTGGAATTCTTCTCAAGAGCAAGTTCCAATTCCCGTCTTTGATGTCTCTGATTTTCGCTTTTGCGCAGTCTCTTCTGATACGAGTATTTTAAAACTCCTCCTTGTCGATGATAGGCTGGTTTTCTAACCAAGGGTCGTGCCAGAATAGAGTGCATTTCCCGTCCCCTAGTCGGATGTCATAAAGATCTGCAATATCGCTTTTTAGTTTAAGAATCTTTTTTAGATAACAAGAAGGCATAAGGGGTTTTACAAGAATGCATTAAGGGTTTTACATTATAGTTTTAAATGAAAATGACATCCGTATTGTAATCAATCATAACGACAATGATTCGAATTATAACTTCACAACAATTGATTTTCATTTGAGTGTCAAAAAACACAAAAACATTTCATAATCTGTTTACATAATTACTATACAGATTAAGCAACCAAAAAGCAGCTCACAAAAAAAATTAATCCATAATCTGATTCATCAGAGGATGACTCGTCATTCGGTCGTGTCATCGATACGACTTCTTGTTCGACGACGGGTGGAATGTATAGTTGAACTGCTTCGTTCACAGCATTGATTCATCGATTGGGGAATGAAACTGTAACAGAAAACTCCATTATTGATGCGTACTCGAGGTAAAGATCAGGAGAAATAGGCATCAAGTCCGCCGGAGGATTGAGTGCATTCGAAGGTAGGGGATTCTGTAGGCTAAATTGTCGATATATGATAGTTGTGCAGTAGGAGGTAGATCCCTCTAGGCCCAACACAATGATGAATGGAGAACCCCTCATCTCGTACATCATTTGACTAAAGAGATACCATAAAACAATTAACCAAATTGGGTGAATGTCAGAAATATAATTCTCAAGCCCGATTCCAGCGATCCTTTGCAACTGTAGATTTACAAATGAAGTGTAAGGAATTGAAGGACGGGGCAACCAATGCAATTTGTCTAACAACCAGAGGTATAGAACCAAAGGTGATCCACAGCGGGAATAGTTATTTGGGTCTGGAACAAATTCGTTGAGACCAAGGAGTGTCTCAGTGAGTACAAGGCCATCCAAACATGGGGCATTTCCCATCAGTGCGGGAACTACCTCTGGGAGCCTATCCAAAGGCCGTAGTCCTTCAGCCGGACACAAAAAAATTGAGCAAGAACCACAAGCATGATTAGTTTGCTTTGTGTGTGGCTGATGGTCCTTTCAGCTCTCTGGACATGCCAAATGTAATTGTCTATGTGTGTCATATTGAGAAATCCATGTTGGAGGGTAAACAAAATAGCGTCAAACATTGTACAACCATAGAAGTTATGGCAAGTTTCGAATGCAAAATGAGGTTCAGGATTGATAGACAAATCAATGAGTGAAAGACTCCCACACCTAAGGATTGAAGCGAAGTCCTCAATCGTCGGGCATATGTGCATGTCCCCAATGACAAAAGAACGAATGTCCGTATTCCATCTACTTTGCATGTGGGTCATCATTCCGTCGTGAACGTTTATTCGGATAAGAGGTAGAATCTCATATGCATGATAGACACCAAAAGGGATAGGGTCATCGTTGATCAGACTTAAGTATCGCTCCAACTGTTGCTGCGATAAAATCAGCATCTCTAGGTTCATCTCTACCTCCTAAGATGAGTATTACACTAAATGAATGAAGAGAATGAATGAGGAAGTCAAAGAACCTGTTTGCCGGTAGAGATTTGGGAAGGAGAAAGTCAAAATAGAGAGAGTGATAGACTAAATAGATGATGACAATAACTATTGTTGAAGTAATAAATGATTTTTCATTCATGATTAACATCCTTACATAACTCTGGTAGGGGCGTTACATCTTGTGAAGATAACTTCGTTTATGAATTTAAAAATAGTACTTGTGAAGCTAGCTTCATTTAAGAATTTAAAAAATTAACTTGTGAAGCTAGCTTCGTTTATGAAATTCAAAACTTAACATTGTGAAGCTGGCTTCGTTAATGTTATAATTTATGTGAAGTTAAAATCGCTTCATGAAGGAATAAGTATTTTCACATTCATGAAGAGATATTTTTCAATACCTTTGTCCGGTGGTAACGATTAAAAATATGGATACGAGAAGAGCAGAATGTGAAATATAATCATTGAAATTTATAAACATAAATAATACACTAATTAAAATTCCATTTATACATACAACTCTCTAAAATCTTGATCTGATTGCCTTCTTTAAGTTAATCTTATTGACATTGTGGTCAGATATAAGAATTTTGTATAAATATTTGATCCTCAGTGTACTCAAAGCTTCTTCGACTTTCAAAAGAAAAAGAGAAAGTATAAGAACATATATAAAAAAATGTCATAGAGTAACATATGTTTAACACTTACATTGTCACTAGTGATGTCAATATCACACTTCTTCGTATATCCACTATATGTTTCCATATGTCTCATTAAATATATACCACAGTCGGTTTTGTTTGTACTGTCTTGCCAATCCAACTTTGGCGTCGTTCTCCTGTATGATCTAATTTTTTCACCTAGTTGTACTAGGCCTTGCATTTCCAAGAAAGTCCCAAAACTATTAATGTGGTTAATCAAATTGGTATACTTGTCCAGAAGTTTCATTTTATGCGGACGTCCGGAGTTGTCTAGTATTTTGATTCTGGAAACAGAAATATTGACACATACAAGAAAGAAATGCTCGGAATGGACGACCGATAGAAATATCTATAAAAAGAATACAAACATGAATTATTTGATATCATTCTAAGTACTAAATTTGTATGTATATACCAGGTCAGCGTTTTTTAGGGGTGCAATCAAACTCCAGATTAACCTACAAATAAACTCTAGAGTATCAAAGTCATGAACATTGAACAATACATAGCACAAAAACAAGAGAATCACTTACATATGATATTGTTGAAAAACAAATTATTCGTTTTTCATGCCTTGGAAACCTACTGAATTTGAAGTGCAAATGTATGGCCCAAGCGTCCACCACTTCGCTAGAAACTTCTTTTTTATCTTTCAGTATTCGCAATATTTTACGGGTCATATTACCCGGAGACCCTTCGTACAGTACGTCCCTACAAAATAGATTCATTTAGAACATAACTACTTTAATATTTCAAATTTAGAAAAGCATGTTTAACTTACTTTTCATCCAGGTCTTCACAAAACACAAAATCGCCCAATCTTTGTTCCTTGTTGGTTATTTTTTGGTCCAACTTCTTCGCAACGTCTTTCATGTAAGGGGATTGAAGGTGCACCGGAATTTTTGTGATCTTCCTCTTAGGATAGTCTCTAATGTTGACGCATCCCCCATCATCTTCAGAAGATTCATCAGCTTTAGAATCTTGGAAAGATTTGGTTCCTCACCCTCATCATCTTCATCTTCAAAAGATTCATCAGCTTTAGAAGCTTCGAAAGCTTTGGTTTACTCACCATCTTCCTTCCGTTCACCCTTATCATTCGATTCAACAGGGGTGATGGATTATCTTCATTGTGCTCAACTACATCCTCACAATCATTCGGTTCAACAGGGGGTGATGAATTATCTTCATTGTGCTCAATTGCATCCTCACAGGTAGGGGTGAGCATAATATGGGTTTACCCAAACCCAACCCTAACCCAAACCCAAAATATTAATTTGGGTTGGTTAATATGGATTGGGTTGAGTATGGGTTGGGTTGAGTTTAATTTGGGTTGGGTTGGGTTGAGTATGGGTTGGGTTGAGTTTAATTTGGGTTGGGTTAGGGTTACCCAAATTACCCAAATTATATAAATTTAGTTTAATTCTTTATTATTAATCCAATATAAACTAATCATCTTCAAACTTTAAGTCGAACACGTTTTTGACATGTTTAACATAATTTTCATACGTTTAACACGTTTTCCACACATCTAATACGTTTTTAATATTTTTAACACGTTTCACTTATAACATGTTTTTCACACGTTTAACACGTTTTTCACACGTTTAACACATTTTTCATACGTTTAACACGTTTTTCATACGTTTAACACGTATTTCACACATTTTCACATTTTGACACGTTTTCACATTTTTGACACGTTTAACACGTTTTCACGTTTTTGACACGTTTAACACGTTTTTGACATGTTTAACACATTTTCACACTAATAACACGTTTTTGTCACGTTGAACACGTTTTGACATGTTTAATACGTTTAACACGTTTTTGACAAGTTTAACACGTTTTTGGCACGTTTAACACGTTTTTAACATATTTAACACGTTAACACGTTTTTTGATAAGTTTAACACGATTTTCACATTTTTGGCACGTTTAACACGTTTTAAACATATTTAACACGTTTTTGATAAGTTTAACACGGTTTTCACGTTTTTGGCACGTTTAACACGTTTTTGACATTTTAACACGTTTTTGATATGTTTAACACGTTTTTTACACGTTTAACACTTTTTTAATATTTATATCACGTTTTCACACTTAAAACATATTTTTCACACGTTTAACACGTTTTTACGTTTTTGGCACGTTTAACAAGTTTTTGATATGTTTAACACGTTTTCATACTAATAACACGTTTTTGTCACGTTTAACACGTTTTTGACATGTTTAATACGTTTAACGCATTTTTAACAAATATAACACGTTTTTTTTACATTTTTGGCACGTTTAACACGTTTTTAACATAACTAAAACGTTAACACGTTTTTGATAAGTTTAATACGATTTTCACATTTTTAGCACGTTTAACACGTTTTTAACATTGTAACACGTTTTTGATATGTTTAACACATTTTCACACGTTTAACACATGTTTCACACATTTAATATGTTTTTCAGGTTTATGGCATGTTTAACACGTTTTTGGCATATTTGACACGTTTTTCACACATTAACACATTTTTCACATTTTGGTACGTTTAATACGTTTTTTACACGTTTAACATGTTTTTCATGTTTTTCACATTCTTAACACATTTAACATGTTTGTAACATGTTTAACACGTCTTTCACGTTTTTGGCACGTTTAATACGTTTTTGATATTTAAACACGTTTTACACATTTAACATATTTTTGACATGTTTAACATATTTTTTTTGCACGTTAACACGTTTTAACACGTTTTTGTCACATTTAACACGTTTTTGGTGTTTTTTACACGTTTAATATATTTTTCACACGTTTGACATTAAATGTGTGAAAACGTGTCAAAAATGTGAAAAACATGTTAAACGTGTTAAACGTATCAAAATGTGCCAAAAATGTGGAAAACGTGTTAAACGTGCCAAAAACGTGCAATATATGTCAAAACGTGTTAAACGTGCCAAAAACGTGAAAAACGTGTGAAAACATGATAAACATGTTACAAACGTGTTAAACGTGTTAATAATGTGAAAAACGTGAAAAACATGTTAAACATGTCAAAACGTGTTAAACGTGCCAAAAACGTGAAAAATGTGTCAAAATTTGTTAAATGTGTCGTACTCGTGAAAAATGTGTCAAACGTGTTAAACATGTCAAAACATGAAAATAGTGTCCAACGTGTCAAATGTGTTAAACGTGTTGAATGTGTCAAAACATGTTAAACGTGCCAAAAATGTGAAAAATGTGTGAAACGTGTCAATAATGTGAAAAACGTATTAAACGTGTCGAAAACGTGTCAAAACGTGTCAAAAACGTGGAAAACGTGTTAAACGTGTCAAAACGTGAAAAACGTGAAAAACGTGGAAAACGTGTTAAACGTGCCAAAAACGTGAAAAACATGTGAAACGTGTCAAAAATGTGAAAAATATGTTAAACGTGTCAAAACGTGTTAAACGTGCCAAAAACATGAAAAACGTGTGAGACGTGTCAAAATGTGAAAAACATGTTAAACGTGTCAAAACGTGTTAAAACGTGCCAAAATGTGTCAAAACATGTTAAACGTGTTAAAACGTGCCAAAATGTGTCAAAATGTGTTAAACATGTCGAAAACGTGAAAAAAAACGTGTCAAAATGTTTTAAATATGTCAAAAACGTGAAAAAATGTGTCAAAAACATGTCAAAACGTGTCAAAAACGTGTTAGACGTGTTAAACATGCCAAAAACATGAAAAACGTGTTCAACGTGTCAAAAATGTGTTAAAAACGTGTTAAACGTATGAAAAACGTATTAAAAATATCAAAAACATGAAAACGTGAAAAACGTGTTGAACGAATAAAAATGTGTTAAATTAGTCAAATACATGTTAAATAAAAAAATAAAAATAAAATAATTTGGGTTACCCAACCCATACTCAACCCAACCCATACCCAACCCATATTAGTAAATAATATGTGATGAATTATGGGTTGGGTAAATTTAATTTGGGTTGAATATAGGTTGGGTAATACGGGTTGGGTTTACCCGTTTGCTCACCCCTACTCACAGGGGTATTCAACCAGGGGACTATTGATTTTCAAGCCCGCACTCTCTAAAGTGTCCCCAAGTGCCTCCTTTGGAGGATCTTCCCTACTTACACAAACTTCAGCATTATTCACCTTCAAGTGTTTCATGAACTCTTCAAACTCTCTTCGGTTAAGGAAACCAGCCTCAAAAAAAGGCTTCGGATCGATGTTGCGTTTCTCCAACTCCTCTGATAGGTAATTAAGTTGTTGTACTGTATCTTTAAAAGTTTACAAGATTTTGGATGTTAACATCTGTAGATTATTAAAAATATATATTATTAGTCTCAAAAACGAGAAAGTATAGACAAATGTGAGTCAATTTATTCTTTCAACATACCTGATCATCGTCTTCAGGTAATTCCAATAAATTAACTAGAATCTCATGTTCTTTATCTATTAGGCGTGCTCTTGCCCTTCCCAACCCAAAACCATATGCGCGAGCTTCTAACGTGGTAATCTCTAACAATGTGATGTCATCCCAGCAAGAGATGATTGGAAAAGACCTTTCATAAGGTTGACGTACACCATTCACAAAAACACAATCTAGGTAGCAAATCTGAAGTAAAGGAATGGGAAACATGTTAGTAAATATTTCATATCTATAAATTATATACAAGAGAGTAATTATTTACCAATAAAAGGGTTAGAGGTCCATCAAAATATGGATTTTATCTTTTTTTTCTTTTTCTTTCCAACTTCTTACACTTTCAACAAATCGTTGTAGTGTGAAGTGGCACCAGTTCAGCTCCTTTATGTTATCAACATCCATTAAGGATTTGAGAATTTTGAACCTGAATTAATAGAATACATGTGTAAGTATTCACAAATACAATTAGATATATAATAGGTTTGAATACATGTTTACCTAGTTTGTAAATTTTGAACTGGACATAAAAAACTTGAGACAACAAAGACAACAAAGTCGATTTTGAAATCATTGTCTGCACTTGTGTTACTTAATATCTTGGGTATCATAGAACATGTTTCAGGAGATGAAGTTGATTCTTCCCCGCTCCATCTTGTCTTCCAATCCATCAAGAAATTAAAAAAATCAGGGTCTTTATTCTTGTCCGCCCCAGCGGACTCAACTACGTTCATTGGCCCTTTCGGGAGGTTCAGCACGAGCTGGACAAGATCTTCATCGATAAGGATCTCATCACTGTTGGCCAATACCAGAGAACTCTTATCCGGGTCGAAACATTTGACTACTTGTTTCGAAAAATGACCTAGGCAATTGGAGACACCCAATATAAGAAGAGAACCAAAGTCGATTTGCTTCACAGCTTCCTTATGTTATACGCTCAATTTAGGAATCATGTGAAAAAGGCCATGAGGGGATGATCTTGTTAGAAATGTCACTTTCCTTTTTTTTGATAGTTTTGGTTTTTGGGGAGGTGGTGGTAACTCTTCTTCGAAAGGTGTAGTAGATGTAGCAATATCAGTGGTTTTTGAGGGAGGTGATGGTAAATCTTCATCGACATTTGTAGTAGATGTAGCAATATCAGTAGCTTCGACAGCAACTGTAGAAACTGATTCATCAGTCGATGACTTCGTATTCATCTTCGTCTTCGTATTTCTCTTCCTCTTCCTTTCATATTTATTCAAGTAAAACCTCGAACGCATTATTTTCAGTGGGATAACATAAATCAGTATTTCACAAAAGAAATGGAATGAACGGGTTTAATATTAATAAAAAACTTTAAACACAATATGAATCAAAATAACCTACCTCTCCCGTCTATCGTCGGCGTTGTCGTTGGATACAGAATTGGGGGCGGTTTCGTTTATGCTCTTACAAACTGTCAAGATGATCACTCGGGAGTTGGAAGTATCCACTAGCATGTTGTTGCCTTCGTTTTGTTGTGACATTTTCACAAGAAATCCTTGTAGAATAGAAGAAAACTCTAGGGTTTCAACGTTCAAAGAAAGATGATTGCTGAAAGATATAGAGAGAAGAATATGAACAGTTTCTTATGAAAATGAAGAGTGAGATTTGTAGCGGGAAATATATGTTTTAATCCTTCATAAAACGATTATAACTTCACAAAAATTATAACATTAACGACACAAGGTTGAGTTTTTAAATTAAAAAACGAAGCTAGCTTCACAATCATTCCATTTTACATGGCACTTGGGCTGGGCAAAGAAGTCTTCTCTCGAAAAGCGTATATTCATTCCTTTTTACATGGGACCTGGGCGAAGGAGTCTTCGCTCGAAAATATTCTATTCGTTACATGGCGCATGGGCGCAGTATTCTTCGCTAGATTCTCTAGACATATTACATAATTGAAGCGAAGAATTCTTCGCTACAATGCGTCTCCTCGTAAATAAAATTTGGTAAATTTTTTAAATAATTGAAGCGAAGAATGCTTCACTAAGACTCCTCTATTCGTCAATTTATTAAATTTTTAATTTAAAAATATTTTATTTTTGTTCATTTTGGTATTTACATACATGAGTAAGTGTATTTACATAATAGGTAAACGGTCTTTTCATGGGTGTGTTGGAGGTTTTACATGAACGTCAGAGTACGTCAGTATTCAAATAATTGAAGCAAAGTATTTTTCGCTGTAAAGCGTCTCCTCGTAAATAAAATTTGTATATTTTTTAAATATAAAAATAAGTAATTAAAGCGAAGTATGCTTCGCATAATGTTATTTTTAATAAATTTTTTAATTTTTAATTTAAAAATATTTTATTTTAATTAATTTTGGTATTTACATACATGAGTAAGTGTAATTATATGATAGGTAAACGGTCTTTTCATTAATGTGTTGGGGGTTTTACATGAACGTTATGGTATTAAAAACCTTTAAAGCGGAGTATCCTTCGATCTAAAAGCATATCTTCATTCTGTTGAACGGGGCTCCTGGGTGGCGTATGCTTCGCTCCTTACCGCATATCTTCATTCCTTCTTACATGGCGCCTGGAGAGAAGTGAGCTTCGCTGGTAACAACATATCTTGATTCCTTTTGACCTGGAAGTTGGGAGAAGGGAGCTTCACTCCGTACGTTATCTGGACATTCCGTTAACGGTGTTTGGGGTGAATCCGGAATGAAACCCGGGTTCTGAATTCTCCCTCCCTCCTCTTCAACTCAGCTTGATTTATTAATATAATAATAATCATATAATCTGATTGGTCCGCAACAGGGAAACACGACAATCGATAGTAGAAAATCTGGATTGTTATTTAATACCCTTTTAAAATTATTTGTTAAATTAATCATATTATACCAAAATAAAGTAAAAAACAAAAAAATAATTGGTATTGTACCTTCTTAAAAACAAATTTATGCCCACCCATTTTTCTTTTTCTAGATATGATATTAGAGAATAAAATTAAATAAGATATTATTATATATATATATAATTTAGAGAGTTTTAAACTTTATATTTATCTCTTTTATTTGTAAATATAATATATAATAATAATAATAATAATAAGAGAACTAAATTTCTTTCTCTTTTTATTCATTCTCTCTTGACAAATTTTCACATTAAAAATTGATTTGAAAAACTATTCAATCCAATTTTGAATATAAATATCCTCCCAGATGAATTAATTAAATTCTGAAATGTTGAAAAAAAAAAAAAAAAATTCAAGAAAAAATGATGAAGTAAAATCTCACTTCTTACAAAGCCATTGGGGTGAAACATAGGCGCTTGCGTTACGTGTAGGTGATGAAAGTCATCAACTTTCCTCCACATTCATGATGGGTATTCGATCTGTTGAAGCGGTGTATCGTTGCATAGAAATTTGAAGTTAATCTTGAAATCCAAGCTAAGCGAAATCATCTCTCTTTCTCTGTGAATCAATCGGCGCCCTGTTCGAATCCAGTAATTGCTTGCATACTTCCACCAAAAGTAAGTTTCTTTTGCTTCAATCATAGATCCTGAACCAAATTGACTTCCTTCTTGTTCATATATGGGTTTTAGGTGATCTTAATTCTTAGCCTGATAAGTCTTAAAGTTGTTTGTTCGAGGTTTACTGAAATGCTTCAGTAATGAGATTACTTAAATAATAATTATCATTTTGTTGCAATAAGCTAAGCTAGGAGTTAGCTCTTGAATTAAGCTTCACTTGAGGCATGTTTTGAAAATCACAGTGAGTGGATTCTTCAATGCTTTATCAAAATGATATCAATTCTTCAAGGTTAATGTGAATCGTTTATTGATCTTCAAGCCTGGCTAACATGTTTGTATCACATTTGTTGGGTTTGTGCATAAATAAATCTTGATAAATTCCCTTTTCAATGTGCAGTGGACAAGAACAGTGGAGATGTTGCAGAAGCAAATTTAATTATAGAAAGGGAATCGGTTGCAGAAGAAAACAACCCAGTTGAAGAACCATATGTAGGTATTGAATTTGACACTGAAGAGGCTGCTAAGAAATTCTATGAAATCTATGCAAGACACAAAGGGTTTGTAGTGCGTATGGACCAATGTCGTCGTTCTGAGGTTGACAAAAGAGTAATTTCAAGAAGGCTTTCATGCAATAAGCAGGGTTATTATAACATTCGAGATCATTCCAAGCCATCCAGGAAACTGAGGAAAAGCACAAGGGAAGGTTGCAATGCAATGATGATGGTCAAGATTAATAAATCTGGGAAATGGGTTGTAACCAGATTCGAAAAGCAGCATACTCATCCTCTAATTGCTTCTGACCACCCTTCTTCTGTTTCCATTGTGAGTTATTACATCTATGCAACATAGGACAAATTGCTTTCTAGATACGAAATTTTAATTCGAATACTAAAATAGCAAATGTATATTATAAAGACAAACTTTCATACATCTACATTTAGATACCAATTGGCTCGATAAATATTTTAATCATTAGTAAAGTTGCATTTACTCAAACTTTTCTGCTAGCTTTCAGATCCATAAATTTTGTCATCAAACTACCTTTTAAAAGGTATCAATTCTATTTAACATTGTCCTGTTTAACTTCATGATAACTCTCTCCTTGCTTTTTCTAGGCTTCATTCTGAAATCTGAAGAAGTAATATATATTTAGATTAAAGATAAGAGAATGCTTAGATTGATTGATCCTTTCTGTCTCAGATATGAAATGTGTCATGCCTTATGGTTTCTCTTGTTCCAGGATGTTAAAGATAAGAGAATTCAGATATTAACAAATGAGTTGGCCCGCCAAGATCGGTTATGCAACCTCTACAGAGAGCAGATACAAACATTCCTAAACAACATTGAGGAACAAAATGAGCTTCTTACGACAAAGATTCAAGTTGCTGTCAATAACGTGAAAGAGTTAGAAAACAAGGCACAAAAGGATTCAAATGGTCAATTGACCATCCTTCCTTAATGCAGTAAGTATGTGCTATTTCATTTGCTACTCTTCCTTAGCATGTTTCAGATGGAGTAACTGGCATGATATGTCCTCAAATTGATGATACATAGAGTAGTAAAGAATGTTCAAACTAAAGTCAATTGCTTGGTATCTTGCATTGCAGATGTATCCAAACCCTATGTACTTATACTAACATAGATTGATTAGGGGTGTAAGCCTAATTTTATCATTTTCACCTTTTAGTATTCAATTTGGCAAACTGGAAAAATAAATAAAGAAAAGGAGAATCTTTCTATATATAAATAGATATTTGTGTTTCGGAGTAGGGATGAGCAAATAGGCGGTTTATCTAAACCTCAAGTCTAACTCTGAATATTTGGATTTGGGTTGGATTAGGTTCGGATTGAGTTTCTCTTTTATCCAACAATCCAATCCTTAGTACTCTTTTTTATCAAGTCAAAAGTGATATTTATTGTAGGTTAGAAAATATAATAATAGTTTACCGTTAGCAAAGAAAACCATCAAAATGTATCAACTCACAAATATTTCAGTTGCGTTTTCTTATTTTCCCTTCATTTTATCCCGTCGAGTTTTCTTCCTTCATAGATTTCTCTTTTATAGGTCTCCGTTCATCAATATAAGAAAACTTATGGACAACGATCATCAATTTGAAAGATTCAAAGTCAATAATTGGTTTTGGACAAAAAAAAAAAAAAAAATTAATGTTCTGGTTCCCTGCAATTAATAAAAAAACATAATTTTGCTCTTTAACTAGGATATGAATTTTCCAGAACGTTATTTTTCATGTTTTATTTTACTATCTTAATTTCTTGTAATACAAACAATAATAAAGATATCAAAAGAAAGAACACGTGGTATTTATCCTATTAGTTTGAATAAATTTAAATTGAATATTTGTATGATTACACCTTTTTCTAAAAATGTTTTCTTCCTACCTTTATTTTAGGCCTTCTTCTACTTGGGTTATTTAAAAAATTCATACCAAATCAATTTCCCAATCAATCACTTCTCAACAATCAAATCACTTATTTCATTAACTAAAATACTAAAATATTCTCTAATTTAAATTATTATTTTATATTTTATTTATATATATCAATACCCTTTAAGTCTTTTTACCAAAAATAATCATTATCTTCTTAAAATCATCACCATCAATCAATTTTTCTCTCTCTTGGTTTTTTTAAAATCTATAACCGAACAAGGCCTTATAAATTATATATATTTGATAAAAATTGGTCCTTAAATAGGTCATCAATTATTGCATGCCTATTATTATATTTCACTACTCTACGTCTTTTATCTAATTTTCTGCCACGTATTTCTTTCATTGAATAAATAAATGCTGAACTTTTTTTCCTAACCATTTATGTATTGAATGGACATATTATCATCTGGATAAGGTCAGATTTATATAGCACAAGCCAGATCAGATCTTCTGCTACCGAATAGGGTGTTCCCCTGTTGCGGACCAATCAAAACTCAGCATTATTATTATATTAATAAATTAAAACTGGGTTGAAAAGAAGAAAGAGAACCCGGAACCCGTATTTTATTCCAAGTTCAGCAGAAATAGAAATGAGTGAAGCTTCTTTCGCTTCACTCTGTTTTACATGACCATTGAAGAGACAGTCTACACTGTTTTACATAAAGTTGTCCATGTAAAACTAATTGATATATATTCACTGTTGAGTGAAGCGAACTTCAATTGACTCTAATTTATAAATTATGTTTATAAATTTATTTATGATGTATTTAAATGATTAAATAATAATTCATATAATTTTATTTCTGATATATATAAAATAATAATTATGAATTAATATAATTTATTTAAAGATTAATTTAAAATAATAATCATAAATTATGTGATTTAAGATATTTAAATTAATTTTTATGAATGATTATAATTATATGTTATAATTGTGATATATTTAAATGAATTTGTACAAATTATTTTATAATGTATATATTTATATATTTAATATGCACAAATTTCTTTATAATGTATTGAAATATATTTTGACAAATTATTTAAAAATTTATATAATTATATAATTATATATTAAATATAAAAACATATTTTTAATTATTTTTGAAAGATATTTAAATTATTTTGTAAATATATTTAAATAAATTTGTAAAACAAAATTTTTTTTTTTTGTAATATATTTAAATAAATTAAAATATTTAAAAATTTATTTTTAAGATATTTAAAAAAAATATTTAAATTATTTTATATTGTATATAATTATATATTAAATATATATAAATGTTCATGTAAAACCATTAACATATTTATGTAAAAACATTTATACGTTCATGTAAAAGCATTTATGTTTTCATGTAAATTTGCAAAAGAATAAAAAAAAAACAAGCGCTATCAGGTGAAGCAAACTTCACATGGTAGCGCTTGTTTTTATTTTTTTAAATACCTAGTGAAGTTTACTTCATTTCTATCAGTGCTGTAAATATTGAGTGAAGCAAGCTTCAATTGGTAGTGGTTGTTTCACTCATTTGAGCGCTGTAAATACCTAGGTGAAGCTAGCTTCACCTGGTAGCTTGTTTTTTTTATTATTTTGCAGACTTACATTAAGGCATAAATACTTTTACATGAACATATAAATGTTTTTACATAAACGTGTTAATGGTTTTACATGAACATTTATATATATTTAATATATAATTATATAAAATAAATTAAATAATTTTTTTTAAATATCTTAAAAATAAATTTTAAAATATTTTGTTTTAAAAATTTATTTAAATATATTAAAATTTTTTTGAGATTATTGTTATATATATATTTAATATATAATCATATAAAATAATTAAAATAAATTAATTTAAATATCTTACAAATGTAAATGTTAAGTGAAGTTTGCTTCACTTCTATCAGCACTGTAAATATTGAGTGAAGCAAGCTTCACCTGGTAGTGCTTGTTTCACTCATTTGAGCGCTGTAAATACCCAGGTGAAGCTATCTTCACCTGGTAGCTTGTTTTTATTTTTTTTGCAGACTTACATGAAGGTATAAATGCTTTTACATTAACGTATAAATGTTTTTACATAAATGTGTTAGTGGTTTTACATAACATTTACATATATTTAATATATAATTATATAAAATATAAAATAATTTAAATATTTTTTTAAAAAATATCTTACAAATAAATTTTAAAATAGTTTTTTACAAATTTATTTAAATATATTACAAAAAAACTTTGAACATGTTATATATATATATATATATATATATATATATATATATATATATATATATATATATATATATATATATATATATATATATATATATATATATATATATATATATATATATATATATATATATTTAATATATAATCATATAAAATAATTAAAATAATTCATTTAAATATCTTACAAACTTAATATCAAGTGAAGTTTGTTTCACTTCTATCCGCGCTGTAAATATTGAGTGAAGCAATCTTCACCTGGTAGTGCTTGTTTCACTCATTTGAGAGTTGTAAATCCCCAGGTGAAGCAAACTTCACCTGGTAGTGCTTGTTTTTTTTATTCTTTTGCAGACTTACATTAAGGCATAAATGCTTTTACATGAACATATAAATATTTTTACATAAATGTGTTAATGGTTTTACATGAACATTTATATATATTTAATATATAATTATATAAAATAATTTAAATAATTTTTTTTTAATATCTTAAAAATAAATTTAAAAATATTTTGTTTTAAAAATTTATTTAAATATATTAAAAAAAATTTTGAACATATTGTTATATATATTTAATATATAATCATATAAAATAATTAAAATAAATTAATTTAAATATCTTACAAATGTAAATATCAAATGAAGTTTGTTTCACTCCTATTAGCGCTGTAAATATTGAGTGAAGCAAGCTTCACTTGGTAGTGTTTGTTTTACTCATTTGAGCGCTGTAAATACCCTAGCTTCACCTGGTAGCGCTTGTTTTTTTTTATATTTTTTGCAGATTTACATGAAGGCATAAATGTTTTTACATAAATGTGTTAGTGGTTTTACATGAACATTTACATATATTTAATATATAATTTATAAAATATAAAATAATTTAAATATTTTTTTTAAAAATATCTTATAAATAAATTTTAAAATATTTTTTTTACAAATTTATTTAAATATATTACAAAAAACTTTGAACATGTTTTTTTATATATATATATATATATTTAATATATAATCATATAAAATAATTAAAATAATTCATTTAAATATCTTACAAATTTAATATCAAGTGAAGTTTGCTTCACTTCTATCCGCTCTGTAAATATTTATTGAAGCAATCTTCACCTGGTAGTGCTTGTTTCACTCATTTGAGAGCTGTAAATCCCCAGGTGAAGCAAACTTCACCTGGTAGTGCTTGTTTTTTTTATTCTTTTGCAGACTTACATGAAGGCATAAATGCTTTTACATGAACATATAAATGTTTTTACATAAATGTGTTAATGGTTTTACATGAACATTTATATATATTTAATATATAATTATATAAAATAATTTAAAGATTTTTTTTAAATATCTTAAAAATAAATTTAAAAATATTTTGTTTTAAAAAATTATTTAAATATATTAAAAAAAATTTTGAACATATTGTTATATATATATTTAATATATATACATATAAAATAATTAAAATAAATTAATTTAAATATCTTACAAATGTAAATATCAAATGAAGTTTGCTTCACTCCTATCAGCGCTGTAAATATTGAGTGAAGCAAGCTTCACCTGGTAGTGTTTGTTTCACTCATTTGAGCGCTGTAAATACCCAGGTGAAGCTAGCTTCACCTGGTAGCGCTTGTTTTTTTTTATATTTTTTGCAGACTTACATGAAGGTATAAATGCTTTTACATTAACGTATAAATGTTTTTACATAAATGTGTTAGTGGTTTTACATGAACATTTACATATATTTAATATATAATTATATAAAATATAAAATAATTTAAATATTTTTTTTAAAAATATCTTATAAATAAATTTTATAATATTTTGTTTTACAAATTTATTTAAATATATTACAAAAACATTTGAACATGTTGTTTTATATATATATATATATATTTAATATATAATCATATAAAATAATTAAAGTAATTTCATTTAAATATCTTACAAATTTAATATCAAGTGAAGTTTGCTTCACTTCTATCTACGCTGTAAATATTGAGTGAAGCAATCTTCACCTGGTGTGCTTGTTTCACTCATTTGAGTGCTGTAAATTCCCAGGTGAAGCTTGTTTCACCTGGTAGTGCTTTTTTTTTTTTTTTTTTTGCAGACTTACATGAAGGTATAAATGCTCTTACATGAACATATAAATGTTTTAAACATAAATGTTTTAATGATTTTACATGAACATTTATATATATTTAATATATAATTATATAAAATATAAAATAATTTAAATAATTTTTTTAAAATATCTTAAAAATAAATTTAAAAATATTTTGTTTTACAAATTTATTTAAATATATTACAAAAAAATTTGACATGTTATTATATATATTTAATATATAATCATATAAAATAATTAAAATAAATTAATTTAAATATCTTACAAATATAAATATTAAGTGAAGTTTGCTTCACTTCTTTCAGCGCTGTAAATATTGAGTGAAACAAGTTTCACTTGGTAGTGCTTGTTTCACTCATTTGAGTGTTGTAAATACTCAGGTGAAACAAGCTTCACCTGATAGCGCTTGTTTTTTTTTGTTTTTTTTGCAGATTTACATGAAGGCATTAAATGTTTTTACATGAACGTATAAATGTTTTTACATAAATGTGTTAATGGTTTTACATGAACATTTATATATATTTAATATATATTTATATAAAATATAAAATAATTTAAATATTTTTTTTAAATATCTTAAAAATAAATTTTAAAATATTTTAATTTATTACAAAAAAAATTAAATATTTTTGTTTTATAAATTTATTTAAATATATTTACAAAATTATTTAAATATCTTTCAAAAATAATTAAAAATATGTTTTTATATGTATATATTTAATATATAATTATATAATTATATAAAATTTTAAATAATTTGTCAAAATATATTTCAATACATTATAAAAAATTTGTGCATATTAAATATTTAAATATATACATTATGAAATAATTTGTACAAATTCATTTGAACATATCACAATTATAACATATAATTATTACCATTCATAAAAATTAATTTAAATATCTTAAATCATATAATTTATAATTATTATTTTAAACTAATCTTAAAATAAAATTATATTAATTCATATTTATTATTTTATATATATTAGAAATAAAATTATATGAATTATTATTTAATCATTTAAATACATCACAAATAAATTTATAAACATAATTTATAAACCAGAGTCAATTTAAGTTTGCTTCACTCAACAGTGAATATATATCAATCAATTTTACATGGACAACCTCATGTAAAACAGTGTAGACTGTTTCTTCAATGGTCATGTAAAACGGAATGAAGCGAATGAAGCTTCACTCATTTCCATTTCTGCTGAACCCGGAATAAAATACGGGTTCCGGGTTCTCTCTCTTCCTTTCAACCCAGTTTTAATTTATTAATATAATAATAATGCTGAGTTTTGATTGGTCCGCAACAAGGGAACACCTCATTCGGTAGCAGAAGATCTGATCTGAGCACAAGCGTACCTAGTAAATTCATTGTAAATAAGTCATTAGGAGGGTGATAATTTGATTTGATGGATAGGTGGAGTGATATTAAAATTAACTTCATCTTTATAATTTTTTTTTTTCAAAATCTCTAATCTCAATCCTACCTATTTACCTAATTGAAATGACTTAACTTAAATTTAACCTGATTAATTAATATAATATTAAAATTACATCAATACAAAAAAAATCAAGTTAACGGGTTGACGGTAAGGATGGCAATTGAAAACCGCTCCGCGAAAACTGAACTGAATTGTCCTGTTTGGAACGGTTTTTCCCCGAAACCGAACGGGAATGGGGCGGGGATGGTATTTGTGTCCCCCGCCCCGATTTCACTCTGATTATGTCCCGAACACCATAAACATAATTAAATCACCAATATATTTATTTATTCAGTATATTTTATAAGAGTAGTAAGGTTATTTCTTTATAATAATATAAAATTTTAATATATTACAATATATATCATATTAAAAAAGTTGTTTATATAATTTTATTGTATAATTTTATTTATTTATTTTTTAAAAATTATTAACGGTACCCGCGGGATTCCCCAAAACCGAAAAAAACCGAACGGGGTGGGGATGGTGTTAAAAAAATCCCCGAAATTAAAACAGGACGGGATGGTAAATGCATTCTCCGCCCTGAATCGCCACATTGCCATCCCTAGTTGACGGGTATATTTTAAATTATTTTAAGTCGACCTGATTTTAACATGTTCAGGTTAAACGGGTTCGATTCGAACTCAAAAATACGTAATCCAAATATGAGTTCGGATCTTGTTTTCGTGTCGGATAACAAATTATTAGTCCTATAAGTTAGTTTTTTTACTTTACTAAGTGATAATTTCAGAAAAAAGTAATTATTATAAGTGTGATCTAAGAGAGCGTATAAGAGAGTTTAACAACAAAACATATGTACAAATTTTGTACCTAAACTAAGAATTACTAAATCATATTAATTCAAATCAATAACAAATAAGCAATAATAAAGGGACTGACGATCCTTACTAAGGATAACAATGGGGCGGTTCAAGACGAGAATGTATTTATCATTCTCACCCCGTTTTTATTTCGGGTATATTTTTACTACCATCCCCGCTTTCGGTTTCAGAAATTCCCTGTGGGGCACCATTTGTACCATATTCACAAAAATAAATATTTTTTTATATAAACAATTTTTTAATATAATATATATTATAATATATTAAAAAATATATTATTATAAAAATTAAACTTAAAACTCTTAGAAAATATAATAGAAAAATAAATATACGGGTGATTTTATATATATTTATGTATTTTTAGTATTCAGGGTGAAATTGGGGCGGTTCGGGGCGGGGGACACAAATATCATCCCCGTCCCATCCCAGTCAAGTCGGGGAAAAACCGCTCCAAACGGGACAGATCGATTTGGTTAGAGTGGGACGATTTTAAATTATCATCCTTAATCTAGAAAGAGTACCTATTGTTAAAAAAAATGAGTCACAAAAGAAATTCTCCCATTTAAAAAAAAAGCTTATTTATTATTCATTGTAACCTGCCCATAAATAAGCTGTCGAATTTTGGGAAGAACGACTTAGCCACGGGAAATCCTTCTCTATACAAGTTCTTGGACGAGCCAACAATTTTGATAAATTGTTGTTGCTCACCACCGACGAGCCAACAACATATCACGAGACAGAAGTCAAAGATTCGTGGAATGAGGCCATGAACAAAGAGCTCGAGTCTATCATAAAAAACAAGATATGTGAGCTCATCGACTTACCACCCGGTCATAAGACCATCGGGTTAAAGTGAGTTTTCAAGTTGAAAAGAGACAGCGAAGGCAACATCCTCAAGCACAAAGCAAGATTGGTAGCGAAAGGCTATGTGTAAAAGCAATGCATTGATTTTGAGAAGACCTTTGCACCGGTGGAGAAACTTGACATAATCAGGCTAATTCTTGTCACCGTGGACGGGAGATTCACCACTTGGATGTCAAATCAGCATCTCTCAATGGTGACATTGAAGAAGAAACCATGGAGAAGTACTATTGTTGGCGTATACATCGACGACTTAATCGTAACAAGATCAAACATCAAGGGTGTTGAGGAGTTCAAATAGATGATGAAAGAGTTCGAGATGAGTGATCTCGAGCTACTCTCGTACTATTTTGGTAACGAGGTGGATCAAAAGAAAGATAACATCAAGGTGAAACAGGAAGCTTATGTAGAGAAGGTGTTGAAACGATTTGCAATGAAGGATTGCAACTCGAGCAAGTATCATATGGAAGGAAATTTGCAGCTCAGAAAAGATGTGGAAGGAATCTTAGTGGATTCGAAGGAGTATAGGCGTATCATCAGGTGTCTCAAGTACTTGACGCACACTCGACCCGATATCTCTTATGTAGTTGGCATAGTGAGTCAATACATGGAGTAACCTACCACTCTACACCAATAGACAGTAAAACACGTTCTTTGTTACGTGAAGGGAACGACGAGCTATGGGATTCAGTTAAGAAGAGGACGACAAGTTGAAGAACTCGTTGGTATTACTAACAGCGACCTAGCCGGTGACACAGACGACATAAAAAATACTAGAGGGATGGTGTTTTATCTCAACGAGAACTTGATCACCTAACAATCTCAAAAGCAACGAACTGTTGTTTTATCTTCATGTGAGGCAGAGTTTATGGAAGCTACTATAGCGTCGTGTCAAGGACTTTGGCTGAGAAATTTGTTGAGTGAGGTGCTCGGATGCGAGCCGAGGCCGGTAACCCTTTATGTCGACAACAAGCCCGCAGTAGCATTAATGAAGAATCCGATAGTTCATGGATGCAACAAACACATCGACACTCGGTTCCACTTCATTCGTGAATGTGTCGAGAATTGACAGATCGTTGTATAGTTCGTAAGCACCGAAGAGAAACGTGCAAACATTCTCACCAAGGCACTAGCAATAGTCAAATTCGCGGAGATGCGAGAGTTACTTGGCGTGAAGAATCTCGAACCAAATCAAACTTACGGGGGAAATTATGAGTTTAAGCATTGATTATAAGTAATTGAGAGTTGATGGTCTTAATTGTCTTTTATGCAATTAAGGCTTATTTAATTATTAGTGGACTTGTGTCTATATGTATAAGTAATTTAGGGTTTCTAGGCTAATTACTCATTTATAAGGGTTGTTCGTAAATGTTGATATACAACACTTAAAACTCTTAAGACTTTTTCCTCCTTAACATATTATTGTCTATTTTCCAGAGTTTCATTTCTTCATAATTGTTCTCAGAAGATTCGATAGTCAGATAGCTAACATGATATGACATCATGTTATTGGATGAAAAAATGAATAAATGTGAGGAAGAGAATGAAGAGAAATTTTATTAATTTTCAACCAATCAGATTGCGCCACGTCATTCCTCACCCGAATTTCACACCCCTATCATTTCTCTTAAAATAATATGTTTTAAACAATACACCTAAGGATTTTCCTAAATCAAATAGGACAAGAATGGTTAAAGAGTAGAACGTGATGGAAATAGTAAATCCACCCCCTCATCCGATATGTCCTGGTAAAAAATGTTAAATATTAAAACAAAAAATAGTTTTTAAGAATAGTTTAGGTGTAACATTGTTTTATGTCTTATCTAGTTTATTTGAAAACTAGTATTTTGTCACCATCAATATTATAATAACCATTATTTCTAAAATAAAAATATTTTTATTTGTATAAAAAGATATGACTAGATTAGATAAAACTTTGAAAAAAAGTAATTTTTTAATAAATTTTTAAATCTTAGTTATAAAAAGCATAATACGGTTGAGTGGTGTGATTTTTTACTTTAATACGGTCACCTTTTAAAACGATCAAAATCCGGTCCGACCGGACGGTTTGACCGGAAAATTGAACCGAAAATATCTGGTTCGAAAGGCTAGATGTACATCTTCATCGACCTACAGACTTCTCAGCCCTTGGATTGCTAGTAACATTTGAAAATCCTTTTGACCTATAAGCTCTAACTTACAGTTTAAAATTTGGAAATTATATAGTTGTTGATCTCGTTGGAGCTTGAATTTTTGTATGATGAGTATCGAAGGACTATAATAAGCCCCAATTGAAATTTCATGGTGAAAATTTGGTGGTCTTCAGGATGTATGAAAATCATGGACATATCTTCATTTTCATCATTGTAGTTGTTTTTCGGGCGAACTAATTTCTGATTGCTCTTGGATATGTTAAGACCGAAACGGTTTTTAGAACAATGATAAAAATGAATTGATTAACTATTTTTTATATTAAATTATTAGTTTTATTTGTTTTGACAAAATCATAAAATCCTTCTTAATAGAAATAAACTCATTGTAAAGTCTCATTCCTATGTTTTACAAATACTTGAGAGGTTTTAATGAAGAAAACACAGAATTATATCTTTATTTGAGTCAAGTTCTATTGAGATTTCTTGTATGTGAGTATTGTGAATTCTTCCTTGTTCATTTTATTGTTAACTTAATAACACTTCTAATTCTTGCCCAACTTTACCAAATGCATGTAGGTTTGATATAACCACTCTAATTATTTAGTGTTATATCTTTTCTTGTAAGTTATACTTTAATTTGGTTTTCGGGTTCTATTTGAATTGAATTTTCAATAATAATTAATTTTAAGAATTATAATTAATGTTATTGAAAGTTTAAATAGAAAACATAAAATAAATCAAGATTGTTAGTCTTAATTATTTGAATTTCATTGTATTTTTATACTATTTATTATTTATGGTTATAAAAGTTATATTTTAAAAATAAAACATAAAATGGACTACTCTGATATAAAATTAGATACTATAAAATCATAAATATATTTTATATTTTTCATTGACTATTTTTTTCTTTCTAAAATGATTCCTTTACTTCCTTTGAAATGAAGTAAACACTAAAAAAAGACTACCAAGTTGACAAAATAAGAATAAGTATTGTTATATCAAGAAACAATCTAAAAAACCATTATAATCCCCCATGAGTTGTAGTACTTTATTATTAAAAGCTATTAAATACTAATAATTGCTGTAATTCTTTATAAAATTTATTATTTATACTGGTGCAATTGATGTTAATATAATATATAAAAAAAAAATCTCAATTTTTTTCAAACATTTATTCACTAATTTTTTAAATCAAAATATTTAAAATAATCTTACTTTTATTTTTATAAATTATAAATATAAAAAATATTATAATCAATTAATTAAAAATCTAAATTACATACTTTTTTCATTAAACCAATATTTTGTTCATTAACATCAAACAAGCTAAGTAAAAAAGCTTAATTAGTAGTCACTTTATTATTTATAAAAGTATGAGTTAACAAATTGCAAGTTACCTTTCTCTTTTAGAATAAAAAAGTTTATTATTTTATCCTATAATTTTTTATATTAATAATTAAATTTAAAAATTAATAAATTAAAAAAAAATTTGTTTCTATTCATTAAAAATAAATATAAATCCAATTGTCAAAATTTGGACACATTGCGATTTACAACATTTTTTTCAAACCTTATCATTTGTGTATCTTTATTATTAAAGTCATATAAAAAATATATTTTATCTTAACGGTTTTAAACATTAAAAAATCAATAATTAATTCGTTGAAGTTCAGTAATCTATTTATATATAATGATGTTTAATTTTTAAAGTGTCTGAATTGCCGGGTCGAGAACTGTGATTAATTTGGATATATATGTGAGAGTAAATGAATATTTGTGCCGGATTGTGAGTTGACCCACCCATAAACTTAAAACGGTTAAAAATAAAATTAAAAATGTTATAGATATGGTTCAAACTTGCAACCTAACAAAACAAGTATAACTCTTTAACCAACTAGGCTAATAACACTTTATTATTTAAATTCAACACCAAATTTCATGAACGCGGTGGTTCATCAATAGTTTTTAATGAGACATAATTTTCTTTTGTCTCTACGCTATAGATTTCACTATTATTAGTGAGCAATAATGGAAGAAATTCGTCATATTTATAGAGATAGGGGACATAATTCATATGCATATAGTAAGTCTCGTCTGGGCTACTTTAATGGTAGTCTTTACATTTTTCCTTTCACTCGTAGTATAAGTTAGAAGTGGACTTTAGAGGTCAAACTAAATGAGTTGAGGAATCAAACTATATTAATTGTTTTAGATATCGTTCTGTAATGTGAGAGTAAATGGATACTTGAGTCGGATTATGGGTTGACCCGTCCATAAACTTAAAATTGTTAAAAATAAAATTAAAAATGCTCACATTTTTATTGTAATATTTTTTTCACATTTTTTTATATTATTACCCGTACAAATGCACGGGATACATGCTAGTTAAATTGATGACATATATCTTTACTTATTTATTTATAAATTCCACGTAAATAATGAGTTAAATACGTTTAAAATTCATAAAATATAAACCTGGCTTTATATAACTTTAAAGCCACAAAAAAAAACAAAAAAAAAATTCTAATGGTTATTTAAAAGAAATTCACCTCCCAAACAAAAAATATTAACTTTTTTTTTCTATAAAAAAAAAAACCAGTTTGATTAAATTTTTAAAAAATTAATTTTGATTGTTGAATGACAATTTTTTTTTTTTCTCTTTTGAAAAATTATTAAATAATTTTGATAGATAAAAAAAAAATAGTTGA
The DNA here is from genome assembly GCF_907164915.1 of Impatiens glandulifera. Lineage (NCBI taxonomy): Eukaryota > Viridiplantae > Streptophyta > Magnoliopsida > Ericales > Balsaminaceae > Impatiens > Impatiens glandulifera. The sequence goes on along the minus strand of NC_061862.1, from coordinate 83,869,175 downwards.
AGGATAATGAGCTGATTCTTAAACAGATAGATGAGTTTTGAGATAAAATTTTTAAAAAATCAAACAAGAACTAAGTGAAAAGTTTCAAAATATAAATTGAGTTATAATTATAATTTTTTATTAAATAAATATTTTTAAATTTTCTTTTGTCTCATTATTAAATATTTTTCATATAATAAAAATAATAATAATTGAGTTTATATTACACTTGCCATTATTATCAGGACACTAGGTAGTCGGTACATACAATTAGTAAGAGAGAGAGAGAGAAATGAGGGCTAGCAACCACCTAATCGGATTCCTAAATTTCTCCACTTTTCTACTCTCCATCCCAATCCTGGCCGGCGGCATATGGCTAAGCAATCGAGCAAACACAAGTGACTGTCTCAAGTTCCTTCAATGGCCAATCATCATCATCGGCGTCTCCATCATGGTCGTATCCCTAGCCGGATTCGCCGGCGCCTGTTATCGAAACACCTTGCTTATGTACCTCTACCTCTGGTCTATGTTCCTCATCATCGTCGCCCTACTCGGATTCATAATATTCGCCTACGCTGTTACCGATAAAGGATCGGGTCGGGCTGTATTGAACAGGTCTTATTTGGAGTACCATTTGGAAGATTATTCCGGATGGCTTTCCGATCGGGTTGTGGATCCAGGTTATTGGGTTAGTATTCGATCTTGTATTAGAGGATCCAGAATTTGTGCTCGGATGGGTCGTCAGATCTACGGTGTACCCGAATCTCCTGACCTCTTTTATCAGAGAAATCTTAACCCGATTCAGGTCACCCTTCTTTTATTTTTTTAATTCATTCATTCATTATATATAGCTTTAAATAATGCTTAAATTATTATAGAAGAATATTTTGTTATTTTAGTTTACATAAATTGGAAAAAAAATAAATAACACTGATAAATATGAGTTTTAGTTAAAATTAGAAAACTTTTGAGATTTACTCATTTGATGACTTTGTTTTTTAGGATTTATTTTGGGATTTTGTAACAAAACAAAAAATTTGTTTAGGTCATTTGGGTTTTTATTATGTTAAATTAATGTAATGTATTTTGTATTTAAAATTTAATATTTTAAAAATAAATTTAAGATATTTTAGTATTTGAATTTATGAAATGAGTTATTTGATGATTAAAATGATATAATATAATAGAGAGAAAATTTATAAATAAAATAAAAAAGCTTGTATGAAATGAGATTTAACTCATTAGCTTGAAATATTTGGTTTATTCATAAAATATCTAAAATAATCAATTATTCATATATTTTATAATTTTTTATTTATGACTTGAAATGTGATTAAAAAAAATATCTTTATCACAATCTAGATATTTTATAATTTTTTATTCATTTATTATTAAAAATATACCATTATAATTTTTATATAAAATGAAAATAAAAATATTTTTTTTGAAAAGTGATTGAGATTTTGATCTTGAAAAACTTGAAGTTTGGTAGATTGATTATTTTAAATTTAAAGACTGGAAATTTTTTTTTTTGTAATTTTTGTCTTGATACTTTTGGTTTGACCTTTAAATTTTCTAGGTTTTTCTATTTTGACATTTTCTGATGATTTTTTCAGCTTATTTGTCTGAAAATTTTCAAAAACTTTTAAATATATTTCATCACAATCTACACATTTTATATATTTTTTATTCATTTATTACTAAAAATATGCAATTACATGTTCATATAAATAAAAACAAAAATAGTTAAAAAAAATTGTTAAGTGGTTGAGATTTTGATCTTGAAAAACCTGAAGCACAAACTGTAGACTTGATTATTTCAAATTTAAAGAAAGAAAATACTTTTTTTTTTTACTTTTTTTTTTCAGCTTTATGCTTTTTGTTTGACCTTTAAATTTTTTCTCTTTTTATGTTTCATTTTCTGATGATTTTTTTTTCTGTTTATTCTGCTGAAAATTTTCAAAATAATTTAAATATATTACCATAATTTAGTCCATTTTCTTTATTAGGTTAATTCATTAATTAAAATATCATTTATTTAAAAATCAATAATAAATTATTTAACATTATATAATAATACCCTTTTAAATAATTAAGATGATAATATTATATAACAATTTTATTTCTGAAATAAACTATGCATGTACAGCTGATATATATTTCAAGCAAATAAAATATGAATGTACAGCTGGTTTAGCTAAAAAGAAGGATCAAACATGCATGTACAGCTGATATATATTTCACAATTAGTCCACTTTCTTTTATATACCTCCCCTCTTTTAGTATCTGTTTGAATTTAATAATTTTTATTATAAAAACAATATCCCAGTAATACAAATCTTTCAATTTTGTATAAGTATTTGAATTTCTCATTTCAGAACAGGGTTTGTCTAATTAATTAAGGGATTGATATTGATTAATATTATAAATACAGTCTGGATGTTGTAAACCTCCAACGGATTGCGGTTTTACATATGTGAACGAGACGGTGTGGAGCCCTGGAGGCGGGCTAGTGGGAACCGACGGAGATTGCAACATTTGGAGCAACGAGCAGAGGCAGTTGTGTTACAACTGTAACTCCTGCAAAGCCGGGATCTTGGCCAGCTTAAAAACAAGCTGGAGAAAGGCATCTATAATTAACATCGTGGCTCTCATCATCCTTGTTATCCTCTATGTGTTTGCTTGTGCTGCTTTTCGCCATAACCGTCGAATGGACAACGATGAGCCATCGGGGGAAACTCGCATGGAGAAGGCTCGTCCAAGTAGGATCCATTTCTGATCTTTTCTTGGTTTGGTTTTGTTTGGTTTGCCCCATTTCTTAGTTTCTGTAAATTAAACAAGATGCACATTTTCTTTTTTTGTTTAAGGTTTTTTGTTATGGATTGGAGTTTCATTATTTTTGTATGTTTTGTTTTTTGGGTTTACCAATAGAAGATCAGCCTAGCCTAGGTTTGTCTTTTCTTGGGGTATATAATTAAGTATTTATTTCATAAGATGTTAAAGCAATACAAGTTCAAAGTATATTGAGCATTTAATATTCTGCAATTTTATACTATGTGTTTATTTACTAATAGTGTATAAAACAAACAAGGTAACAGTGAGGGCCACTTTATCTTTAAGCTTAATTTGTGTTGAATAAAATATTTTTTTAGAAAAAGAAGTGAATGGTATTTTTTTAAAAGACACTTAGGAAAGCTAGACTCTCAAAATCGTGCTCTTTTCTGTTCTTGTTCGCACTCAATTCCTGGTAAAAAATCTTCATCTTTGTCTATAAGGTTTATAATAGATGAAAAGAGAATTACAAAAGAGATTAAGAGAAATAGAATATTAAACAAGATTTGATGTATACATATAGAGATAAAATAGAAAATAAAATGTATTTTAGTATTTTGAGTAATAAATTGAGTGATATGACGGAAAAGAAAAATGATATGTAACGGTAAACTTTGATCAAGATGACCTAAAGATTCAAATTAGAGATAAGGTGACCCGGGTGCCTTTGACGTTGACAAATTGGGTTTGAGGGACAATGCCACTTATTCTTCACTCCTATTGAGTGAAATTTCAAATTCAATGGAGAAAATTTAGGGTTTAGTTCTAAATATAAAGTGAATACCCTAGTTCAAATAAATAAACGAATATTTTAGTATAACAATGTCAACCCATGTGTTAGTGGAGTGAATTTTCGTTCAAGCATGTGCTTGTTTCTTTGCTTTCAATCTGTTGATGAGGAAAGAGTCTAGGAAGGTGTAAGTAACAACATTCTACAAGTTGTCATTCAAATGTATGTTAGATGCCTTGATTTTCTAAAAATCTGAACTAATTCTATATATATATATATATATATATATCATGGGTTGTTTTTAGATTGATAGAATCAATTGAAATTGTCAAAAACAGAAATGAATAAATTTGAATTTCTATTCATTATTTGAAATTGTGTATTTGTTCTTTATTAATTAGTTGTTTTTAGAATTTGTAAATTGATTCTAATTGATTTTTAAGTTATGTAGAATGATTATACCTTAATTTATAATTTGAGATTTTGAATTGCTTGATAATTTTTGGTGTTTGGATTTGAATTGATGTTGGATAAGTCGTCTAGAATGGCCATGGATTATATTTAGATCATTTTTTTTACGATAAAATGAAAACTAATTGAGTTTGAGAAACTTATAAAATCTTAGTTAGAGTGGAATTTTGTGTAAGCTTGTTTAAAATTTTGAGAAAAAATAAAACTAGTCCAATTCATTATTAGACTAATTTATTTAAATTTAGTTCAATCTATTTTAAAAGGCCTATGCCTCAAATAAAACATATGATTGAGCCTTATACTTTAGGCTCAACTCATAGTCATGTAGTTCACTTATGTAGTTCACTTTGGCTCTTTTATCTAAACTCAAATTATAGGTTGTCTAGACTCCGATCTCAATTTTATCTATTTCATTTCTGTATCCTCTATTTTACGTGATTTTAAATTAATAAAAATAAAAAATGTAACATCAAAATTGACAAAATATTTTGAGTAAACACAGTTTAAACAATATTTGAATGTAACAAAATACCAAATCAAAGAATAATCTCTTCACCCACATTTTCATACCTTTTTTTTCTCTTCACCCACCTTTCCATACTTATCGATTCCATAGATATTGCATTTAGAGATTGCCCCATTTGAGTGAATTTGGCACTTACACTTTCTGAAACTATCGACAAAATTCACTTCCAAACCATTTTCTCTACAATTTTGGCTCTTATTAGCACTAGTATACCGACGATTCATGTGGGTAGCAGTGTTTGTAGATGTTTCTCAGTAATCCAAAGTATTTCGTCTTTAGATAATTGAAACCACAACAACAATGACATGATAACCTTCCATGGTGGAAGACCATCGATGACCATCCCCAGGAACAAAATATTCTACAAAGTGAATAACAAACACTCGTTTCTTATACTTCTTGACGAACAAACAAACAAAAAAACTATCAAGAGTTGTTTTCGCAAATGATTCATAAAGCATATATGCATGTACCCGTAAGTAAACTTCTTAGCATAACAAGCTAGCTTCAACAAACTACATTCCCAGGTTTTATGTTCAGACAAGCAAGTTCGATAATATCTATCGTCTACTCCATATAGTTTGTCTGTTTGTCGTTTCTATGATATTAGTCCCCTAAAAGGAAAGATGGCAAAATCACGATGGTTGTATTACACAACTAAGACAGGAAATCCCTGAAGAACTGAGATGGTTCTTTTCTGTTCTTCATAGCCCTGCAGATACTATCATTCATTCATACATTCCACAAGTAAAAAGAAGTAGATTGACAGTTGATTGTTATCATACCTTGGGTTTTGAAAACACGGCCTTTCAAGTTTGAAGTCTGACATCTCAGGATTCCCAAGTTTTCCGTAAGCTGCAGAGCTGCTATCCCCTTTAAACAACCAACTATCCCATCTCATATCAGATGTCTCATCAATGTCGACATCAAAAGATTCAGAAGTGGCTTCTGGTACAACAAAATTAAGATTGAATCAAGCAACTCAATTCAGAGTTCACACAGATGTCAATACAAGAAACAAAAAACAGAGACTACCATTCCAGGATTCTGCTGTTCCAAGATCTTCTGTATCAGAGTAACTGAAGATTTCTTCATCGGAAAAGAGATTCTTAGGTGGTCTGTTACAACTGTTACCAAACTGCAATTTCCTTTTGGATCTGATTGCTGCTTCCTCTATGTTCCGTGAGCGGAATGGTTGCTGAAAAGAATCCTCACAATGAGGGAGATCTATATCTTTCATCAAAGAGTCCTAAATGTTTCATGTGCAATTGGCAGTATATTAGTTAGAAAATAAATGTATGCTAGCAATATAATCATTGGAGAATTTCGGCATAAAATAATGCAACATGGAATAAATAGGTGTGAAAAAGTTGAAAATTCTCAGTCACAGCTATAAAAGCTAACAAGAAAATGTATAATTAGTACTCCTAAATTAACAAATTTAGCACAGGTGATTGAATTGTTTGATTGGATTTGTTTACATACTTACCACATCAAAGTCATACTCATCCCTCAGATGCTCTAGTTTCCCGGATGAGAAAGATTTGCCTGCTCTAGGCTTCGGCAATGCAAAACTATAAGATAAACTCCTGTAACAAAACATACCATATGATCAAGGTTCCCTGGACTTACTCAGTAATTAATTCCATAAGATAAATGTGATGCTCTATAAAAAAATTAAGTAGACAACACAAATAATTTACAAATGCAAACAAGAAAACGGGACTGCAAATTTTATAATTTCAATCATCATTATTTATATTTTAGAAAGAAAGTTCAATTAGCCAACAGAACTATGCAAAAGAGCGCAAATCGCCACTCTACTTTCACATTGCTCACATAGATCATCATTCATCGATGATGAAAATGGGGCACAAATCAGCAACTGCATAATAAATCTAAGGAAAATTGGAGACAGGGAGATTTGTTAAGGATTGGCTCATAAAACCCATCTATCAAGTTCAATGGTCAATGTGAGTGAGTCATTTAAAAGTAGAGTGGGACGCTTGAGTACTGTCAAGTTCTATGGGAAATTTGACCTATTTCTCTTATACTAATTATATGTGTTGTTCAGAAATAATATAACCAAAAGAATTGAAAAACATCAGATTCGAAAGGGGAAACAATTATAAGATTCAAACCAATTACCTCCTAGCATGGATTGGAGAACAAGGAGGTGTCTCTATCCCCATCCTACCGAGACCTGATAGTCAAAGATCAGGCAGTTAACAGAGGTGCCTGGTGATTAAGCTAAAGCAATTGTAATTGAAGAACTAAGACTAAATGACTATGTTCTCTCTCGTCTTAATGTCGTGTTTTTTCTCAAGCTGTCGTCCAAGATTCCAATGCTTATCCAGCTAAAAGCATCTTGGAACTCTTCATTAACATTCATTTGTTTCATTTATATGTTTCTCTTTTTGTACCAAATTTACAATCCAACAAAATTTAAAGAAGATATTTTCTTTCATCTCATTTTAGTCTCCCAAAATCTATACATGGGATCAGATCCAACCTCCAAAAGGCTTTATCAATCACCTGCACATCATCCAACAATTCTCTGACATGTCTTTGGCACTCAAAAAAACACATCCACTGTGACAACTCTCAACTAGCAATTTATTGTACGAAACAAAATGTCGTGCTAAATTCTCTTTGGATTTGTGTGAATTTCATGATATGAAAACGAAGAGAACGATTGATACTAAATTGAGTTTTTGACTCTATACTATGCAAGGTATTTCATTTCAATACATTCGTTGTTACTCCTAGTTAACCAATAAACATGTTTAAATTATGATGTGGCACCATAACTAGGCATCCTAGCTTTGTTTATCTGGCCAAATTGTTTCCATAATAAATTAATCAATTAATTTATTTCGATGCAAGTGTCTTTGCCTAGTATATCCAAACATCTTTTCCCTCAACATCAAATTCTCACACTCCCTAAATCTTTTCCGCCAGGGACCTCTCCTAGTAAACACTTTGAACAAAATTGTTCGTCATTTTTATCAATGATCACACACACATTAATTGTATTTGATGAAAAAAAAATCCGCAGTTGAGATCTCGTACCCCAAAAGAGTATATTTTGCCACAAACCTTGGGAACTCCTCTGTTCCAAAGGTACTATCCACCTCAATTCTTGCATTTACACTCCTAAGTAAAAAGGAGTTGCCCAAAGAAAAAACGACCTCATTTAGAGATAACTCATTCCCTTCTATTCTCATCCAATGTTCCAAAATCTTACCTAATCAATCATCTCCCATCCTGAGTCCACTAATTCCAAAGTCCAGTTCAACTTCTCCTCCATTACTATCATGACACCATAGTGGTCTCCCAAAATGTCCCTGCTAAAGTTTTTGTTGCACCTCATTTGTTCACATCCACAACCAAAATGGTAGAAAACTTGATCCAAAAATGGGAATGGGTTCAAGTGCATCTTCCTTGGCTACTCACACTTTCAAAATGAATACATATGTTATTGTCCTACCTTAAAAAGACATTCATTACCATCGACTTCTCATTATTAGGACATCAACCTTTCTACCATGATATTCAAGGGGAGAATTTGAGTGAATGATAGTATAATGGTATGTATCATCATGGTATTTATCACGAACCAATCTCAATCTCTTGAGACAACTCAAACTTCCTTCACCGTTTCACAACTACTACCACCACCAAATTATGAAATTGATTTGGATTATACCCTTAATGACCCAATTGCTTTCAAGAAAGAAGAAAGATGATGCACAATGCACCCCATATCTAAAGTTGTCTCTAACGAAGTTTTTGTCATATTGTGAATGTATTTCTAATTTCGCTAAAGTGTTTTGTTACGAAAGGAATTGAGAATTAGGGCTGTAAGCCCTAGTTCTCAGGGCTGTAAGCCCTAGAATAAGCTGACAGATATAATTGTCAGCATTTATTTTACAAATAAGCTGTTTTATCAGTAAATATTTTATATTTTAGTAGCTGGACAGCTGTAATTGGTTTTGGAGGGAAAAGGAGTTGGAATTGGACAGCTGTAATTGGTTTTGGAGGGAAAAGAAGTTTGATTGGACAGCTGTAATTGGTTTTGGCGGGAAAATTTGGAGGGAAAAGAAGTTACAGCATTTGAATGATTAAGAAGGCAACAATCTGAGAATGCAATTCATTCAATCAATATTTCAATCTAAGGTTAGTAATAACTCTCTCTCCTCAATTCCTATTCTCCTCTACAATTCATATTCTCCTCTACAATTCTAATCTCATCTATCTGATTGCAGAATCTGTAATCACAAATTCTCTCCTTATCTCTTCTCATCCTGTCCAATCTCAATCTCTTGCTAAGGTACTGTTCTGCCCTAGATCTAAACATTACTGAATCCTAATTCATAGCTTATCACTGGTATCAGAGCACCTTTCTTGGCATTATGGTGGAAACGCGTATGGAAACGGAATTGAATGAAATTCGAAGTCGTACTCAGGCACAGGACGAAAGATTATCGGCACAGGATGCTCGTTTTGATCGGATTGAAGCACTGATGGCTTCCATGGATGTGGCAATTAGACGTTTAACTCCAGCATCAGGTAGCAATAACCGTGAACCAGGAGGTGCAGAGGAAAGAGACTTTCGAGGCGACAATTTTCCAGATCGTAGGCGAGCTGAGGAAGCGAGAAATCGGAATGGTGATCGGGACTATCGGGATCATATGTACCAACCGCCAACGAGACTTTCGAAGATGGATTTCCCAAAGTTTAACGGCGATGAGGTAGATGACTGGATCTATGGAGTAGAGATGTTTTTCCAAGTAGATCGAACGCTAGAAGAGTTTAAACTGGAGTATGCCTGTGCACACCTGTATGGACGAGCTCGCTGCTGGTTTAGCTCGCATCTACAACACCGGCTACCTGGACGAGCTATGACTTGGACAGAGTTAAAAACGTTGGTCCTAAAAGAGTTTGGTCCAAGCGAATTCGATGATCCTTTAGACGAATGGAAAGATCTCAAGCAAACAACAACAGTTAAGGAGTATGGTAAGAGTTATCTGGATGTGATCTATAAACTCCCTCATCTAACTGAAGAATACTCTATTAAAGGCTACCTGAATGGTTTAAAAGAAGAAATAGCTAATCCTATTAGAATTCAGAAACCAAATTCTTTATCAGAAGCTATGGGCATGGCCAAGCTGCAGGAAAGGACTAATCAGAAATTACAAGATGCATTCTGTGAATCATTGGCGCGAAGAGGCTACTTATCTAATAAAGGAAATCCACTTTTGCCTACACCGAGACAACCTACATTTGGCAATAGAAATAACAGCAGTGGAGTCTCCCTTAGACCAGGTACGCAATATTCTGGTACTTCGAGCAGTAGTAGTGAAATTCATAAACCTGTAGCAATCGGTCAGAATCCTAGGAGGACTAATTTGGATCAGAAAACCATGGATGAACGAAGAAGGCGGAATCAATGTTTTAATTGTGAAGAAAAATGGGAGTATGGACACAGGTGTAAAACTGGCCCAATTATTATGAATATTGATGTATGTGAAAGGGATGTACAATTGGAGGAGGTAGCTGAATACGGAAATGAAGAAATTCTGGAAGAAACACCTTTGTTTAACATAGAAGGATGTCAGAACTTTGAAACCATGAAGGTTAAGGGTACTGTGGGAAAAAACAGTGTGTATATGCTGATAGATTCGGGTAGCACTCATAATTTTGTGAACCCTCGGGTACTTCGTAATACTGAGTTTGTAAAGACTGCTGGTGAACAACTAATGGTAACAGTGGCAAGTGGACATCGGTTAATGAGCAACAGTGAATGCGTTGGTCTTAAATGGTCTTCTCAAGGGGCTGAGTTCGTTATAAATGCCAGAGTATTATCAATTCCAAAATATGATATCATTCTTGGAGTGGAATGGTTATCAACTCTTAATGGTATAAGTTGGAACTTCAAAGAATTGTTAATGAGTTTTGAGTATTTGGGAAAAGTGGTAAAACTGAAGGGTGACACTACAAGGAAGGTAGAACTGTTAGATGGCAACATGCTGAAAAAGACAGTTAAAAAGGGAGCTGAAGTAGCAGTTCTTACTATCAGGGAGGACGAGATGAATCCAACAGAATTATACTCTATCGTAGCTTCCTTACCTGAGAAAGATGTGGAGGACCAACTGAAAAATCTGTTAATGGAATTTGAAGACTTGTTTCAGGAGCCGACAACGTTACCTCCAATTAGAAGTTATGATCATCAGATACGTTTAAAGGAAGGAGCAAAGACAGTAAGCTTGAGGCCTTACCGGTATCCGGTTCTACAAAAGGATGAAATGGAAAACATGGTGAAGGAAATGCTCGACGCGGGAATAATCAGGAAGAGTTATAGTCCCTTTTCATCACCAGTCGTGCTTGTTAAAAAGAAGGATCAAACCTGGAGATTATGCATTGACTATAGAAAGCTGAATGAAGAGACCATTAAAGATAAGTTTCCTATTCCTTTGATCGAAGAGTTAATGGATGAACTGTATGGTAGCTCTATTTTTTCTAAACTTGATTTGCGTTCGGGCTATCATCAAGTACGGATGAATGAAGAAGATATTTGTAAAACAGCTTTCAAAACGCATGAAGGACATTATGAGTTTGTGGTGATGCCTTTTGGGCTAACCAATGCCCCATCGACATTTCAGAGGATGATGAACGATATTTTTAAACCTCATCTTAGAAAGTTTGTGTTAGTATTTTTTGATGACATTCTTATCTATAGTAAAAGCTGGAATGATCATATCAAACATCTAAGATTGGTTTTTGGTCAACTAAGACAACATCAGCTGGTGCTTAAGTATTCAAAATGCGCTTTCGCTTGTCTGGAAATTGATTATCTGGGGCATGTGATATCACAAAGAGGAGTAGCAGTAGATATGTCCAAAATTACCGCTATTAAGGAATGGCCAGAACCGAATAATTTGAAGCAGTTAAGAGGTTTTCTAGGATTGACTGGTTACTACCGACGGTTTATTAGAGATTATGGGTCAATTGTGGGGCCATTGACAAAACTGTTAAAAAAGGGAAAGTTCGAATGGAATGATGCAGCTACAGTAGCTTTTGAAAGACTCAAGGAAGTGATGACCAGACCTCCAGTACTTAAACTACCAAATTTTGAAGATGAATTTGTAATTGAAACAGATGCAAGTATGACAGGAATGGGGGCAGTTTTGACACAACAAGGACATCCGATTGCATTCATCAGCAAAGGTTTGGGACCAAAATTACAAGCTCTATCAGCATATGAACGAGAAATGTTAGCTGTACTACATGCCATTAAAAAGTGGAGATGCTACTTACAATTCAAACCATTTGTGATTAAGACAGACCATGAATCACTTAAACATTTGCTAGAACAGAAGATAAAACATCCAAGCCAGGAGAAGTGGCTATACAAGCTGGTGGGGTTTGAATTTTCTGTCCAATACAAGAAGGGTAAAGAGAACCTGGCAGCAGACGCTTTATCCAGAATTTCGTCGGAAGGATCATGTTCTGCTATTTCTGAATTTTCATCCGTCTTAATGAAGAGAATCATACAATCATGGGAGAATGATGAGAATTTGAAAAAGATTATACTCACATTGGAAAGAGATGCTTCAGGGGTGGCAGGTTTCACCTTCATTAATCAACAATTGAGGAAGGAAGGAAGAATTGTAGTAGGTGCTGACCAAGGGTTGAGAAACTATGTAATTTCTACAATGCACAACTCAGCGGTGGGTGGACATTCGGGGGTGATGGTCACATATCAAAAACTTCGACAAGCTTATCATTGGCGAGGATTGGAACGGGATGTCCGAGAATTTGTAAGAAATTGTGATGTTTGCCAACAACAAAAATGGGAAACTCAAGGTTACAAAGGTTTGCTGCAACCTTTGTCTATTCCTAAGTCAATCTGGACAGACATATCTATGGATTTCATTGAGGGTTTGCCTAAATCTAATGGGTACTCGGCAATTTTGGTGGCAGTAGACAGACTTTCGAAGATGGCACATTTTATCAGTCTTCGACATCCATATTCAGCAAGTACAATTGATCAGGTATTCCTTGACAATATTTTTAAACTCCATGGTATGCCCTTAACTATTGTTAGTGATAGAGACAAGATCTTTGTAAGTACATTTTGGAGAGAATTATGTAAGCTGCAGGGCATTCAACAAGCCATGTCATCGGCATATCATCCACAAACTGATGGTCAAACTGAGGTAGTCAACCGTAGTTTGGAAACATATTTACGTTGTATGGCTGGTCAAAAGCCTAAGTCATGGGTTAATTGGCTTTCTTTAGCAGAATGGTGGTACAATACCAACTTTCATTCGGCAGCTTTATCATCACCGTATGAGATTGTATATGGTCAACCTCCACCAATCCATTATCCTTATCTGGCCGGGGATTCAAAAGTAGAAGCAGTTGATCGTAGCCTATCTGCTAGGGAAGAAGCCCTTAAGTTGCTGAAATTTCATCTTCAAAGAGCCCAAAACCGCATGAAACAACAAGCTGACAAAAAACGGGTGGACTGTGTGTATGAAGTAGGGGATTGGGTGTTTGTTAAATTACAGCCATATCGACAATTGTCAATTCGAGGAAGAATGCACAAACTTAGTCCAAAGTTCTATGGACCCTTTCTGGTGGTGGAAAAAATTGGAAAAGTTGCATATAGGCTGGACATTCCTTCAACTGCACGAATGCACAATATTATACATGTTTCACAGCTGAAGAAAAGAGTAGGTTCTGTCTTGGCTACTCCTCATATTCCAATCTTGTGCACTAATGATACTTTAAAACCAGTGGCTATTCTGGATGAAAGAGTGGTGTGGAAAGAAGGAATAAGTATGGGTCAATTCTTGATTAGATGGTCTAATTCCTCCGATGATGATGCCACATGGGAAGAAGAATCTTGGCTGATGGATCATTATCCCGATTTTGCGCTGTCAGTGGGGAAAACTGCTTCTGATTCTCACCTTGTTCGTGGTCGAACAAGATGTGATGGAGAGGCTAATGTTACGAAAGGAATTGAGAATTAGGGCTGTAAGCCCTAGTTCTCAGGGCTGTAAGCCCTAGAATAAGCTGACAGATATAATTGTCAGCATTTATTTTACAAATAAGCTGTTTTATCAGTAAATATTTTATATTTTAGTAGCTGGACAGCTGTAATTGGTTTTGGAGGGAAAAGGAGTTGGAATTGGACAGCTGTAATTGGTTTTGGAGGGAAAAGAAGTTTGATTGGACAGCTGTAATTGGTTTTGGCGGGAAAATTTGGAGGGAAAAGAAGTTACAGCATTTGAATGATTAAGAAGGCAACAATCTGAGAATGCAATTCATTCAATCAATATTTCAATCTAAGGTTAGTAATAACTCTCTCTCCTCAATTCCTATTCTCCTCTACAATTCATATTCTCCTCTACAATTCTAATCTCATCTATCTGATTGCAGAATCTGTAATCACAAATTCTCTCCTTATCTCTTCTCATCCTGTCCAATCTCAATCTCTTGCTAAGGTACTGTTCTGCCCTAGATCTAAACATTACTGAATCCTAATTCATAGCTTATCATGTTTGTACCAAATTCTATCCATTAGGCTTTCATCTACCCTGAATGGAAAAAGTTGTTGATGAAGAAATGCATGCTCCAATAAAAAAACCACACATGCATATGTAAGTTTCACAAAGAACAAAAGGTCATTGGATACAAGTAGATTTTCAAAATTAAACACAAAACATATTATTCTATCAAAAGATTAAAAGTTTGTCTTGTTGCCATAGGTGGGAAACAGATTATCACTATATCGTGACATATTTATATTGTTCTGCCAATAACTGCCTTCCTCCTAAACGCAAGACTTCAAGCATTGTTGCAGCTCAGCCTTTCTCATACCCTAACCATATCTCTCGTATGATGATGAACTAATTGATTTAAAGAATGAACAAGTGAAGAAGTAAATTGCTAAGTACAAAGTCTTTGTAGATGTAATTAGAAGTATTTATTTCTTTTAGACCAGGGTTTAATCCATAGAGGAAGCCTATTCATGTGTTTTAGAAATGTTTGTTATTACTAATTTTTTTTCTGAAAAAAAAATGTTAATACTTGAAATTACCACCAATTTGCTCGAGACAATTATAAACAAGAACATGCATAGACATAGATGCAATAGAGACATCTTAAAGGATGATAAATGCAGAAATTATGTAGTGGCCATGATGGTAAACATAACTTTTGAAGTGCTTATTATTTAATGAGTGTGCAAGGATGTATTTTAGATGCATAACCCTAGTGATGTGCAAATGATTTGAAAATGTTTGGTTCCACATATGTTTACTGAACATGCAAATGTGTATTTTAATAAAAAAGTTTGTTTTTGTTCAGAACTTTTCTTGTGGAAATGACCTCAACAATTATTAACTTTGGAGTAAATCTATACAGTAAAATCAAGAAAACTGAATAGGTTTAATGCATAGATGGGCTCCAATACAAATACAATAAAAAAAAAATCCTCATCTCAGTCAAAAGTAATGGATCCCCTTAAAATTTTGACCAGATCAAATACATACCTTCAACTGAAAATGCAACATGGGCTTCAGGGACAATCCTTCCTTTTGGGTTGATATTCTGGCCATTCTTAGAAATTAGTGAAAGAACAGATAGCACTGGGACAAGTTGAACAAGAGAAAATTAGAGAACACGTGGATATCACTCAGACAAGTACCAAGACTATTAGCAGTGTAAATACCCAACAACAATGATCCACAAAGAAGAATATTAGAAGTGGAAACTAATGTGCATGTCTAATCACCAAATAGTAGCTGAATGAAGGCTGAGTGCATCTAGCAATTTGTAATTTTAAAGGTGCGATGCTAGATGAAAAAAAGTTATAAACTTAAATCTGAGATAAGATATACTCACAAGGATCGCTATCTTCCTTCATCTCATCTTCTATTCCATCATTTTCATTTGAGATTTTATACATATTGTCAGAAGCAAGTAATGCCAGCCTGTAGAATAAATGTAATGAACAATAAGTGGGATAAAAGAAAAGGATCTTTAGAGGAAAAAAAATGTATGCAAGTAAGTATTAAGAATGTTGAATAACAAGTTAAGGTTATGGCCAATGAACAAGCTCATCCCAATAAAGGAATCTTTAAGTTAATCCAATGATTGGGAAAGTTCTTCCATAAGTTGACTATTAAGACTTTGCTTCCTATTGTGGTATTTCCAATTAAAGTTCTAAAAAACAATCATCTAACTGAACAAATCTGAGGTAGGAGCATGAATAAATTGTTTCTAATCTATGTAGGCAAGATACATACTTTCCTGGGCTCACTGTCTCCCCAAATTGTCCAGATGCATTTACCACTGCAAGGCAATCATTGACTTGGATAGTTGAAATTGATGGCCAAATTACATAAGAAGCAATAAAGTGTGTTAGTTAAGATAGAATTAATTAATTAATTTTTCTGTTAACTACTCTTAATGGGTTTTTGTTAATTTGAACTATAGTTTGCACTAGGTTTTCGTGGTTTTTTGTTTGAAAAAATAGTTTTTGTTGTTCTTGACTTGTAAGACACCGAAAATAAGTTGTGGTTTTATTGTTTTGCCTATTCCCATATAATATAATTAACATAAAGTGTCCCTTCCCTCCAAAACAGGATAAACTTACTTGTTTCAGTAATATCAATGGGATTGTCAGCTTCCCATTCATTGCTTGAATCATTCTCTGTTGATTGTAAGATAACATAAATGGAATTCATGCAAAGAAAGTAGTTGGAGATAAAAAAAAAAAAAGATATATCAAGAAAGAAGAAGTGGATCACTGAAAAAGTAATATATTTAAAAAAGGGAGTACATATTTTGCATATTTTCTTTATATTTTCAGCTTTGGATAATGTCACTAGTAATATAGGGATGGAAGAATTAAAGTAAACTAATCTTAATAAGGAATGTGTCTAATCGCGAATTCATTTGAACTGTTCCTGAAAATATTTTATCGTATCGTCGGAATCAAGATATATGAATATATAGAATACATATCCAGTTAAAGATTAAATCTTCCGAATATCTGTTAATTAAGAGAAATGTTAACAATTAAGAAGATATGTTACTTAATTGACTTTATTTTAATTATTATAATCTTGTTTCATAATTATAAATGAAAATAATGCAGATATTACAGATAACTTTAATCATTCATCAAGATGTCAATGTATATGATCTCAATAAGTATCTCCAGTCAAATTATCTAGCCCAAAAGTCAGAAAATTTCATTTGAAAAATATGCATCTGTTTAAATGATGGAGAACTACTGCATCAGATTCAACAAGAAGGACTACTGTCAATTACCACTATGTTGGGAGAACTCGCAGAAAATGAGAAAACTGGTTTCCTCACTCATGAACTGACATTCAATATTCTGAAGTGCTAACTTATATTATGACTCTTACACTTCATGACCAATTGCTGGCTAGGACCATAAAATGATTTAACCTCCCATTCATTATACAACATAATGAACGATTATTCAATACATCATCTATTATTAGACCATCCAGGAACTTTGAAAAATAAAGGGACTAATAAAATACATATAAACGTACCTGTGACGCACTGTGGCCTATGATTTTGTACAACTGTTGGCACGTTGAGCAAACTAAGGACATCCAGTGATCTATTATTGCTCTGAATTTGATTGCTGGAATCTGATGCAATGGAAATATTCTCAGACCATGTTGTTTGTTGCTGTTGCTGTCTTTTCTGTTCAAAATAATGCTTTTGCCTGTAAATTGGGAAGAAATTGGGATAAAGTACACCTTAAAACGGTGTAACACCTACAAATTTAAGGGAAGTTCAGCCCATTTACCTCTTCTGCGTAGACTTGTGTGACTGCCCTCCATCTCAGCATTGTGAAGAAGTGTCGTGCAGAAAAAATAAATGAGAAGGAGACTTAAAGGCTTTCAAGTTTAATAATTGAATATCTTACCAATTGCACATTATTCATGGATATGTAATCAACATATGTTCTTTTATCATTAGATTCATTTCTTTCTTTTGTATTTATATAATTTAAAACATGAAACAATGTTCAGTTCAGTAATGGGCTTACAGTTGCAATCTTCCGCCTTGATCCTCCCATCCATTGTAACATTGTGATAAGGCAAGTTTCTGCAGGAACAAACTAAAAAAGATTGAGCATGGTATAACAGAAATTTCGTGAAGGTAGAGGCAAAAACCTAGGAAATAAGCTGTAGGAGTATCTAGTATGTATAAAGACGTAAGAAAAACACTTTCATCTGTAAGTGATGAACATGGATCATGATTGTTGATCAGATAGTTGGATGGTGCAATTACCAATAGCAGATTGCTAACCTTTGTAGTGGTTTGGCGATTGAGAGAAGACGATGATTGAATATAGCAGCTTCCCTTTCTAGTGGTTTTCCGATTCAGAGAAGACGATTGGCGCCAAATGGAGTCCGAAAGACGCCGATTGTAATGTTTAATCCTTAATAAGAAGGAAATTTGAATATTTTTTTTTTAAAATAACGAGGATAAAGTTGGTAAAAATAATCTTTTCGGCCTGTCTTCGCTCAATGCGACACTTTATTACGTGACACGAATGAATGACTCGATAATGTTCACACGGTACTGTCGCGTAACGCGACGGGACTTTGTAGTAACGCGAAACGGGTATTTTCGTCCGAAATAGCCATTTTTGTAATGTTTATTAAACGTAAATAAAAAAATAAAAAAAAAAAAGTTTATTATTAGGGTGTTTTCGTCCAATTTGTCCATTAATAGATATTTATATTATTATGTTGTTATTATACTTCAAAATTTTGAAAAAATAAATAAGGTAATCAAATTTAAAACAACTAAAATTTTTGTAAGAATTAAGATTTAATATTCTTGTAAGTTGTACAGATTGAAATATAGTAAATTAAACAAATTAATTAAATGGTTGAAAAAATCTAAATCAAATATTTTGAAGAACAACTTTGTTTGATTATCTAAATATGTATTATAAAAAAAAAAAGTGAGATTTATGGGTGCTATTAAATAACTTTTTCAATATGACAATATACATATTAGATATAGATTATTTGTAGTAAGAATTTTAGTTGAATTTATCTATTGGTTTCTTGTCTAATTCTTCTATCCTATTGACACATAAAATCAATTTCTTTCAAAACGGCGGAAACCAAATCTAAAGGAAATCAAATACATCAAAACTAAACTAATATGGAAGATCAAGGAAATTAAGTTTAACAAGAATATTGATTTTCCCAAAGGATATATTTAACTTATAAGTCTAAACTCGGTCAAAATACAGCGATTACTTGTGACTTTCTTTAAGAAAAAAAATGAAGTTATGTTTATGTTTGAAAGATGATGGAATTGTATAGAAAATTTTGAATATATTGTAGCAAAACATTTGTAGAAGTTGATTAAAAATGTTTAAATATTGATAATATTATTCATTCTTATTTGAAAATTAAAAATAGACCATTTTTAGAATAAAGAACATGATTCCCACACAATCATATGTCCTTTATGGAGATTATTTAATTGTCATTTTGATATTTTCCATCTAGGGGTGAACAAACGCAAATAAAACCTTAATTACTTAATATATATCTACCCCAAATTAAATTTATAAATTCATAAATTATTAGGCTAGGGGTTGGGTATGGACTATGGCGGTTATTAGGTGGGTAACTCAAATTAATTATTTTATATTTTTGTATCGTTTAAGACTTGTTTACAACGTTTTTATCCGTTTAATATATTTTTATCTCAATTACATGTTTTTAATCAGTCTAACAAACATTTGATCCATTGTATCCGTTTAATATTTTTTTACTAATTTAACATGTTTTTGATCCGTTTTAACACATATTTGTCTCGATTAACATATTTTAACTCGTTTAACAAATATTTGATATGTTATATCCCGTTAAACACGTCTTTGATCAATTTAATACGTTTTTGTTTCATTCAACACATTTTGACTCAATTTATACGTTTTGACTCAATTTATACGTTTTTAGTCCGTTTAACAGATATTTGACTCGTTTTGTCATGTTTAATATGTCTTTTAGTCAGGACTTTTTTTTATCAGAAACGCTTAATTTCTATTAACACGTTTTTAACTTATTAAAATATTTTAACCCGTTTAATAAGTATGTGACCTATTAACCCCGTTTAATACGTTTTGATCGGTTTAATATATTTTTTATTCGTTCAACATTTTTATTTTATTTTATCAGATATTAATATTTTTAATATTTCAAAATTAATTAAATATATAAATTAGAAAATTTATATTGTATTTATAAGTGATAGAGGATAAGAATAGGGGTAAGAAAAATTACTAAGTATGTGATATTAGATGAAGTGTTTAAAGTTGTTGAAGGAAAGAGGTTTGTGAGCTTATTACATGAAGCACAACCGAGTTCAAGGTTCCTAATCAAAATAAAGTTGTAGGTATGATTTTTTATTTATTCTTAGATGAATTATTTTTTTGTTTAAGTTAATATGTTTTTTAGGTATCAAAGATAGTATAATATCGATACCGTACCGAAATCAAGGTAAGATAAAAGTACGCATTTTTTCTATGCCGAAACTTTAGGTAAGATATACGCTATGAATAAAAAATTAAGACATACCGTACCGACCCATCCCTAGATAAGAAAAGGATAATGAGAATGAGAAGAAGGTGATGCCGGGAGTAGGATAAACTAGAAATTTTAAAATTAAAATTATTTTATTTTGGTAATTTGAATAACCTAATCGAAATCAATTCAAACTAAATTAACTTACCCAAATTAATAATTTGAATTTAGTTTATGTTTGAAATTTGAGTCCACCAAATATATGCACACCCATAGTTCCATCAATGCTAAGATGAATCGATTTCAAACTAATCAATAAAGAATGTTAAAGACAAATCAACTTTGAAAATTGAGCAAAAATAACTTATTTATCTTGAGAAAAGTAAAAGGAAAATTGCTCTTAAATTATTATTATTTTTTAATGTTAGGAAGTCAGCTTCAAGTTCACTTTAAATTCCGGCAGTGTTCTAAACGGCGGTAGGCAGTAGCGGAGTGGTAAGTGACTGTTTACTGCCTCGGGTGTCTAGGCAATATAAATATAATAAAGATGTTCTATAATTATCATTTTACTATAAAGTCAAATTAATATTCTCTAATATAGTAACATTTAACAAAAATAAGTATGTAGACGAACTGGAGAAGAGATAAATGATCTAAGAAGATGTAGATGATCAAGGAGGTGAGGTGAATGAGATAAGAAACTGAAAAGAATAAGATAAATGAATTGGAATGTAAAAAGTCATTTCAAAATTTAAATAAATAGTAGGTGATAAAGAGTTTTTTATTTTATATATATATATATATATTATAGTAATTAATTAATTAAAAATAATAAATAATTAAATAATCTGACCGCCTCATGTATAGGCGGAGCGGTGTTGGACCGCCTACCGCCCGCCATTTAGAACACTGAATTCCGATCACTTAATTATCTTTGATCAAATTGAAAATCACTTTTATCATTTAAACTCCACTACAAACTCTATTTACCTAAAATGTAGATGAAGAGGAATTGTTAGATTGATCCTAACAGGGATAAATTGACAACTCCCAAGTTTTATTTCTTTGTAATATGTCCTTTTGTAAAATTTACAGCTGAAATTCAATCCTTCATCTCATTAGTAATAAAGAAAAAGGGCTATTAGTAGCATTCAATAAAATAAAGTTTTGCTTAAAAAAATCCACCACAAAATAAAGTTTTGCTTAAAAAAATCCACCACATAAATTTGTGTGAGATAGTAATATTCCATGAGGGGCGTATATATAATCCTACTTACAAAGGTTCTCTTGTTTGTTTCTGTTTCTTCTTTAGCCATAAATCTTTGTAATAAAAAAGGTACAAGTCAAAATCTCAAATATCTGGCCCTATACTCGTACACCCGAAGAATATGAATTAGGATTTTACATTTCTATGCTAACCAATTTTTGCTTCATCAATGGCATGTTGTTAACTAGTTTGAAGCCAATACACGCCACTTGTATAACATTTTCGGCTTTGGTTGTGAATTGTGATCGGAAAATATATATATCTCTCTCTTTCATTCAAAACCTTATGACAGGATTCATCCTATTCATCGTCATCGGGTAACAAGCCAAATGAGAAAGGCTGGAACTTGTAACCGTCGCCATGGTAAAACTTATTCTGGAATTCTACCCAATGGAGACGCAAAGCGTGAAGGAAAGCACTCAGAGTCTCCATCATTAGAAGTATGAAGGCGGTTGCAAAAGTAAACACTGCCAGCCCAACCAACCGGATTATGAGATTGTCATACCTACACAGCATTAATTCATTCATTCATTGCTCTTCTTAGTGAAACAACAAACCATGAAATAGGTGCCATTAAAATAATGCCATATGAAAGAAAAACGCATATAGAAAGTTGGACAACATTCTTACCCCCAGGCAAGGAGGAGGACTTTCTCATAGAAAACCGTTGATAGTTCAGAATGGGCCAAGCTGCAATAGTAGTAAATTGAATAAAATTATCAATCAAACCACAAAGGAATAATTCATTTCGGAAATGGGAAAGATGGTATACCTTAAAGCCCAAAGCCGAAGGTATGATGCAGTATTAGAAACGGCGCCAAGAACAAACTCAATAGAATGTATCATTTGATGTACAAAGACCTCGCTAAAATCAAATTCTTCGTGATGATGTCTTGCAGAACCCGGTTCTGAGTCCAAATCAACCTCAGAGGTCCCAAGGAGCCCATATGAACGCCCTTGAAATCTCTACAACCATATATGCCCAAAGTTAACAGAAACTAAATGAAAAATATGAGCTTAAAAAGTATCCACATTACGAATATTAACTCCAACTACATATAAACACAAATGATATAAAGAGATGTAATCTTGGCAGAGTTACAAGGCCAATTTTGACTTTTTCAAATGGAACAGTAAGTTGTCATTAAGAGTCAAACTCACAGCCATATAACTAACTCTTCTAGAGGGGTTTTAAGTAAAGCAAATCCAGATTGGAGTCACAAAGGTCCCAAATATTGCAGGTTCACCAATAAAGATCAGTGTATTCCAAACATCATAGGTTACGCTTCTTAGCTCTTCAGATTCTAATTCTCCTTCACTTATCAAGGACTTCAATTCTAAGGACAACAATAATAAGATGCATGGATTCTATCCCCAAAACCATTATCTAATATTGTTTTCTTTTTTGTGCATGTTTGCAATATATGCTTGTATTTCTTCAGAGGTGATCCAGCAATAGAACATGTATGTAGAAGAATAATCGCAGAAATGAAGGCAGATTAATAATGAATATCAATCAGCCAAATATCCGCAGATAAATCAAATATATAGGCTGACTGATGAGTATTTTATTTGAAATAAATTATAAATAGACCTATCAAATTGTTACTTTTGCAAAAAGATCTTCCTATACAATTTATCCACGTGAGATTACCTAATGTTTTCCAAATTTGCAAGTAACTAAGTGTCTAAGCCTTTTTCTGTGCAAATACACAAGTTGGAGCCTCTATGATTTAAAAAAGCTGGAACTCTTATTTGAAAATTACTCCCCACTTTGGTATTCCGACTAAATGGGAACATTAAAAAGATAGCAATAAGAAGACATGTACCTCTGTGTGACGTTTCTTCAAAATAAAAGGCTTGGGGAAAAGCATCCAAGGAACAGCAACAACAGCCAAAAGCAACAGTATTATCTGTAATGATTTTATTTGTAATCAATAGAAGAAGAAGAAGAAATAATTTGGTCTAGACAATCCCATCAAGGAGAAAAGGTCATGCCTGAATCACACCCTGTCCCCAAAACAATTGATTCTCCCCAAGATCCTCAAAAGGACTCAAGAACATGTAAATCATGACATGGTAAAGATCTGCTTGAGAACCGGTGCACCACTTGATGACAATGAGAAGTGACAGATATCCAAACAAGCTATTCAGAAAGATCATTTGTGGCAAAAACTCATACCTAAAGAAAGAGAAACAAAATGTAAAATTCCTTTTTAGCATGCATAGATTTAATTAAGGTGGAAGTAGGAGGGAGAAATATGAGAAGAAACAGCAAAAAAGTTACAAATTTGACCTGACATTAAGGGTGTTACTAAAGAAACGTGCATTGAAGTAACTTAATATGATTCCTAAATTCATCTGGGCCACACCCAATAAAATTGACATCTTCATTTTAAGAGAGTTCAGAAAAGGTAGCTCAGAGCGACTCCCACGCCAACTAGGATCCACCCCAAATGGATAAGGATCTCGGACCTTGATTAAACCAATAGAATACGCATCCCTGTCAAGAAAAGATGATGATTTAAATCAAAATATTTACAATTTTAAAAGCAAGAACCAAAAGTGTTGCAGTAAGAAAAACGGATGAGCCAGTAGTTTATAATGTAAGATAACATAAATAGTGGAAGACATATATTTCTCATGCAAACAAAGAAAGCCTAAAGAAGACGTGGATTATAATCAAAGATCACCTTAACCTTAGTGGATTGATTCTCCATACGCAAAATGTAAGTGTCAGATTGCACATACATAGATACATACATACATATATAGTTGATAGTTTGATATCCCGTGTTAAGTGTACAACTTAGTATTATGAAGTACTAAACTGCAACAATATATACATCAAACTTTCTTATAATAAAAATAACTTGAGAATAATTAAAAGGTCCAAGAGCTGAAAGAAATTGTTTTTCTTTACAACCAAAGCAATATAAAATACCAAGTTATCCGATAATAGTACCTCAAATAATTTAGTATGTTAAGAATATATATGTATGGCAAATAATACCTGCATGTATCATCGCGACATTTGTAAGCTGAATTACCGAATATGTGAAAGGGAACGCAGAAAAACTCATTGTAAATTAACCCGCAATAAATTGAAAACATTGCCATTAGAAGAAGTACATAACGGCCTCCAAAGAGCATCTCCATAAAGCTGCCAAGTCTCTGACATGATAAAACATAAAACAATGAAAACCTCTAGAAGAATCTATAAATGAAAACCCATCCATCTATTTGAAACCTAAAACAATGAAAAGTATCAAATACATTCCTTTTGAAGTTACAATATATACATTTCATCTATCTATTTCCATTGGTGTTTGGAACTAGCCAGTAGCCACTGTCATCCTTGTGAAGTACAGTCTCTACAAATGCCATTTTAAGTGTTTAACAGGTTTGGAATTCTTATATTTTGATCGATAATGGAGAATGAATGAAAATTTTCTGTAATGATCTTAATTGCACTTTTCTGGAACGAGTACATTCCATTAAATATCTGACTTCCTGAATAAAAATGTTTATTTAAATGCATTTAGATCACCTTGAGCATAATTAATGATTGTATTATTTTAAATTCTTGTTTTCAAATAGGTTTCCAGTTAGAAACAATATTTTTGCCTACATTTAGTAGTTCATGATATAATTTTATTTTCGTTGAGTGTTACTATATTGGACAAGGCTTTGCAATAATACTATATAAAGTCGTATTCATTATAGCTATATATATTCTCGATTTTATTAAAGTTTGGGTATGTTTTCTTGTAAAATTTGATGTGAACAAGCCCATATGAAATGGAATCATGGCATCAAAAAGATTCAGCTCTTTCTAGGAACCAGGTAATGTGTTAGATGTCAATAATTAATCCTTCACCAATCTAATTTTAAATCAAAAGATTTGAGATTATTAGATATGGTAAATATAATAACAGTAACAATATGTGAAGCACTGAGTAGTTATCCAACAAAAGGTGGTCGAATGGTAGGAAACTGAAAAAGCCTTAATTAAAATTAAACATTTCCAAGCTTCAGACTTTAAGGTGAACTAGAATCTATGATAGGGAAGAGTGCAGAACCAAGAAAAAAAGTCTGTTTGGGCAGCCAGGATTTAACAAGACTGAACAAACTTTTTTGACACAATGAAATAGAATAAGTACTGGTAATATTCTAAATTTTTTAATGTCAAGGGTTTAGAGCTCAGCAATTAGGTCACAGAAAAAAAAACTTGATCTGAAAGTCTGCAAGCAAGTTAAATTAGCATCCAGAACTGTATCAAAGCCGGAACTGGATAATTGCAAACGGTAATGTCATTTCTTCCATAATACATCTCATGCTAATAGATTTCTCATTCTATAGAACTATTATTTTCTTTTTGTTGTAAAACACTATTTCCCAACACATTTTTATTCAGAAAACGAAATTTCCAATGTCCCCAGTATAAGACTCAATGAATCTCTGGGTAGAATGAAACTAAGGAAAATAAACTTGTCATTCTATCTAGACCTGTTCTCATTTCTCACCACTAATAATAATAAGAAGAAGAAGAAGAAAAGAAGCCAAACATGATAAGGAAATACCTGAGAACTGAGTTTTCTTTCACGAGCAATAAGGAATAGTGCTCCTAATAACAGGCATATCCCATGTCCCCAGTCCCCAAACATGACGGCAAAAAGGAAAGGAAATGTAATCACTGTGTATACTGCAGGATTTGCTTCCTGATATCTAGCAACACTGGCCAAAAATATCATTAGGTCAGATCTGATGAATTGAGAAGAATGCCAAAGTCTGAGAAACTGCCAAATTGTATGAAAGGAATAATAATTTCATTGTTTCTGAATGAATTAAAAACTAGTGCACAAGCCTCTATTTATACACTTTACATTAAACATTTAAGGAAATAGTATCTAGTGAAACATGCTATCAAATCTTCCTAATTTGACATCATTTTTTCCTAATCAAATTTCTAAGAATCTTTGAGAATTGTACACTTTCCTCATTAAGTCATACCAATTTTACATGCCCAACATATCAGATAATTCGTCAAAGTTGATTCTTGGAAGAGCTTTGTGGTGATATGTGTTGTTTGACTTCGTGAAGAAATGTATGTGAGTTCCACGACTCCATTTTACATTCTCTTAGATTATTCATTTATGTATCACAATATGTTTATTTTGTCATAGTGTACTCAGACTATTTGCAATACTGATAGTTGTAATATTGCCACATTGAAGTTTGAAAGTTGGTTGATACACACACCAAGTCCACTTAAAATTCTTTGAATCCATATTCTTTCACAAACCTCGAGTACAAGAGTTGGAAGTTCAGCTTCACTGCTACTGGAGAGCAGAAACTGCTTCTTGCTTCTTGAAGCGACTAGATTTCACAAAAAGTCTTTGTTGTGATGAAGCCAGTTCCATGCCGAGAAAGAACTTAGGACTAAGGTTAGGGCAGCCAAAAAAGCTCTGGAAGGGTTGAGTTACCAAGGTTATTAGAGGCACATGGTAGTTAAAGAATGAGAAGGGCTGAGAATAAGTGTTGGAATTCTGAGGATTGGTCACCAAGAGGTAAGGGTAGGCACATGGAAGGTATAAATAAACCATGGCTGTAGGAGAGTAAACAATCAAAAAATAAGAATTTTGATATCTTTATAGAGAAGATCTATCTCATCTATATCTTCTATAATTCCTTATTATTAATATCAAGATTGTCTTATTTTTCTCACCAAGTTTTGTCTTCTTCACTGGTATCAGAGAGGTTATGCGAAAAAGAGTGGAAACCTAATTCAATCATGAGTTGAAGGAAGTAAACAATCAAAAAATAAGAATTTTGATCTCTATAGAGAATATCTATCTCATCTATATCTTCTATAATTCCTTATTATTAATATCAAGATTGTCCAAGTTTTGTCTTCATCACTGGTATTAGAACTGGGTTATCTCCTCCATCAGGTATCATTTCCCTTTCCAAAAGGAACATCAACATTGGCTGGGACCATTTTAGGTAATGTTTCCCATTAAGTTTGTAGCTGGTGATAGGATTTTGGAATGAATCCATAGTTTGGACACACTTTGAAGATAAATTTTGAGAACTCTCCCCAAGCCCAGTCATGTTCTTTGTAGACTAAGAATTAGAGTTAGGTGAATTTAGGGTTTTCTCACAATTTTGGCTTTGATACCATGTGGAAATTATGAATAGAATATGTGTTATTTGTTGTGAGGATAATACCCTTTATATGCAGTAATTACAATATACATTATCTCGGAAATCATGGGATATGTATGGTAGTGATTCTATTCTAAAAGTCAAGGTATTTTAGGTAGTGATTATATCCTAGAATTAATGTACTAAAGTCAATGGATATTTAAAGATAATTCTCTATTATTTATAGACAATTATTGTGGAAGCGCTTTGAGTTGAAGCGGGGGACATGGTTGTGGGGTGTCATACTAATTATCCTTAATTCAAAAAAAAATTATTGACAATTATTAATTAGATAGTGATCCTTATATATTAAAATATACTCCTAATTCCCTTCCTTAAATTTAGTAATACGTCAACAATAGGGAAATCTCTACCGAATTGGAGTCAAGAAAGCATCATGTCAAAAACAATAGGGAAATTTCTACCGAATTGGAGTCGAGAAAGCATTATGTTAACAATAGGGAAACTTCTACCGAATTGGAGTCGAGAAAGCATTATGGTGATGAGATAGGTAGCTTGTGGATATAGCATCATACAAGTTTAGGCACATTAGACACAAATATGAGACAGCATGTTACCAAACGATGGTGATTTTTGTGTTCAACAATCCCGTTTTGTTGGGGACGTGAACACAATAGTGAGGTGAAGGATACTATTGGTGGGTCCTAAAATCCACACATATTTGGAGGAAGTTTAGCAGAACACTTAAAATCACAAGTCAACTTTTAGATTATAACTGTAATCCAAAGTGGAAACATGAAGAACTGATTGTAGGTGTATACTTGATATATAAGCTCCCCCAATGAATGATCTAATGCACAGAGGGTCAGTTTCTTGTTAAGGCACTAGAGAAATAGTATCTTGTCAAAAAATATGAAGTTTGATATTAACCCACAGTAAACATGCTATAATCATATGATACCATAGTTGAGAGAACATGATGAATTTTCCCTTGAACAATCTGAAAATAGAAATATTTTGATTCTTATTTTTACCCGTAAGCATCAACAATTTCCTGAAAAGCACTTGTAAAGCGGTTTGTTCTGAAGTATGTTGGAGGTGATTCTACTGCATCCAATGCATGAAAAATTATACCCACTTGTGAGCTGCTGTCCAGTGTTGCACGTTGCAGTGTATCCTGTATCTGTTCCATCGACATATACACTTTTTTGTATCTGATATTCGTGAAATTTAAAAGGAACAGCTGAATATATCTTGCCTGAGACAGGCAAGAAAATCATACCTGAGCTTTAGCAAACACTGGACTCCAGCCCTCTCCAACAAGACACTTTTTTGTGACATCAAAGTTTAACATGTTGAGAGTATCATAAACAGCTTTCTCTCTTCTAACCTAAGAGACAATGACCATTAACATTACTTTTCAAGAAAATATGATACACACGAGGGTACTCCCACATCCAAGGATTCAGCAGTCTGGATATTCAAAATCAATCAAATAAAAACGACAGCGAAAATTTTACCATGTTCATCCATATGGGTAGCTGGAAACCAATTGAAGAAAGAGCATTGTTTCTGTGGCGGATTCCAGCATCCAAAGTGGTTTCTAATTCAGAAAGACGAGATACAACCTTCAATAAACATGAAAAAACATTAGAATGAACCAAAACTCACATGAACCTATTTGAAATGGCTGATTTTGTAAAAAAAAAATACATTGGCTGACATGTTCAATTATGGTCGCAAACTGATGTCGAGTCTGAGGCATAATACAATTTGAGGTGAAAATTATTCTAGTGAGTAATGAAAAAGCATTCATTTGAATACCCTATTTTCTATCAAACCAAATAGAGAAAGAGATCATGGGGAACAATTAAATATTATGTCAGCTAAAAAACTAAAATAAATCATTATACTTCATTAGTGACAAGAGTTTGAAAAGGAAATGATATTACATGAATAAATCACATGGCCTTTAGAGATGAAAAAAAAAATTCTGCAAATTAGAAGAGCATCAGCTTGAAACAAAATATCATTTCCCCAAAACAACAAGGACCTGAACAACAGGATTAAACTGTACATACTTCTTGAGTTAGTTGTCTCTGCTTCAATATATCTTCAGGTACGGGGTAACAATTTGCACCAAATGCTTCACAAATTTTCAAGATTTTTGTTCTAGCCTGTTCCCCAGAGAAAAATATAATAAATATAATTTTCTCAACCTGCAAAGGAAAAAGATTTGGAGTCAAATTTACTCTTATTGCCAATATACATATATTTCTCAAAAGAGCCATGAATAATAAACAATGTTCAATAATGCTAGACCATAAATTTAGAGATCATTGTTAAAAATATGCATCTAATATAGAAAATTACCATTTCAGTTGATACAGGGTCCAATATTGGTTCATCTGCTGCTGCCTGATTGAAAAGCATGTTGCCTCTTGTAGCACGAAACAACATTCTTTCAAACCTCGCAATTTTAGATTTGCAAATAATGCCACTGACAAATCTTAAGCCAGATTGTTGTGATGGCCCAGGTAAAATCTCCTGTAGAGTGAGTCATTTGTAACAAATGAGAGCTACCATATCTTATCATGAAAGAACAACATTTAACAAAATAGACAAATACCTGTTCAAGTAAAGAAACTGCATCTGCATGTTTACCATTAGCATGCAAATTGCTAACTAACTCGATCTCCTCTACATGTCTATGAGTATTACTTGAATCAAGAAATCCACCTGCCTGAATAGCTCAAATAAAATCACAAGAAAAACACGAGTTATGGATCAGGTCACATAAGTACCTTATCAAAGAAGATACATCATATGAACTAAGGCTATTCAATCCTACTAAAGAATTCATGTAACATATATAAGTTGATATGCTTCCTTGAAAAGTGAAAAAGAAAAGGAAATGTTGGCAATAATTCAGGAATCCAGGGGGTTACAATTGAGATGGTCTAGGATTTGTAGAAGAAATGTAGATGAGAATTGAGAAGAGAATGATCTTACCCTTTAGATGAGTGAAACCAAATCATAATATTCATCATTCATATTTGAACACAATATATACGACTGTTTATAAGCTACTAACCTTACACGGATAATTAATATTAGGCTTTTACTAATTACTGTAATTTTAGGCTTATACTAATTACTAATATATCTCTATTACTATTGTTATATTACTCCCCCTCAAAGAAATCTTTGACCTCAAAGATTGGATGGAGCTCTAATTCATCCAGTTGTCATCTTGATCAATATGACTGAATACTACAATGGCCTGAATAATATCAACTCTAAAAGGAGACATAAGCACCACCATGTGATCATGTTGAATATGTGCTAGAATGGATCAACATCATTAATACTGGCAATATCGTTACCAGCATAAACCATGAGAACAATGTCGTCGACCAAGTAGAAAGCCAGAGAACAACATTTGCTGTGAGAGCTACAGTGACATAATTGCTCACAAATGTATCACATAACAACATGCTACACTTACCCCAATCAAGGGAAAGTCATTTATCTTTAACTTCAGCATTAACCAAGACAATGCTTTACCTTTTCCAGATGTAGTGAAGCTACTCAATTCCTCAAATTAGGAGGTGGCTTCAAATGTCAAGAATGCTCACATTCAAATAGCCAAGAGTATACAATGTTAGTCGAACAATAAGTCAGGCTAAGTGGTTTCTGCATTTTCCTACCCTTTTTATCTTTTGACTAAACTAATGCCGAAACCATAAAAACCTTAACCTGCTACAGTACTCGAGAACATGAACAACCTACCCTACACAAGCGCCTGCTGGAAGCTATTGGCGAAGGTACCACACGTATGAAGCCTTGATGACCTTTGAAGAAGAAATTTCCAATGATTAGCAAGATTAGTCGCGAGTTTCTTCTATGAAATTCGGTAAGTCAGATGAAAGTTCGACTTCGATGAGAAACTCAATGACGTTCTATGTCAAATGATTTTGTGCTCCCAGCAGATCTCAATCCAAAAGAATGAATGTTGTGATTTATTTGTCTTGCAGTAACATCAGTTGCTAGCAGTTGGTGCCCATGTTCGACTGGACCAGATTACACAAGATGAAGACGAACTTTGCAGAAGGGTTCACTTTGCTTTCCATTAGATCTAATTGGAATATGAAATTCAGAGAACTTCTTGAAGTTGGAATGATGAAGACGAAGGCAGATTGATGACTCTTTTTAGTTTTTCACTGATGAATAGAACATGATAGAAAACAGGTGCAAGGGAAGATATCTATGATACCACTGCAACATATAATAGAGATTCGGTTTGTAGAAGAAAGTTAGATGAGAAGAGAATGGCTTAAACCTTTAAATGAGAGAAACCAGATTCAAAATATTCACATTCATATCTGCACAAAATACATATACTCTACTATTTATAAGCTACTAACCCATAAACTTATTTTCTTATTACAATATCACCCTTATTCATTTTTTTGAAAATTTTTAACTTTTTATTACAAAAGAGAAATGCGCGTTTTGAACATTACAAAGAAGGGGGGAGGGGGTGGTAAACAAAAACCAGAAAAAATTAGATAGAGAGGTTGGATGCCCAATAAGATCGAAAAACTTATCATCCTGTACAAAACTCTCTTTCCCTCTAATTACTACAAGCAGAATATAAGCATCCTTGAAAAAATATATTGCTCGCATGAACAAAACCTCCAGGACAGTAAAAAAAAAAAAAAAAAACCAATGAAACATAAGAAAGTCTTCCATCTCACAGAAGATAGTGATTCCGTAAAATAATGATAAAATAACTCAATATATGTAGGGCTTCTATAAACAAAAAACAATTTAGGCAATATAATTGTACATGTGGTAGTCGTTCCTTGAAAGATTTTAAGCAGATGGTAATGCTCCTAAGGCCAAGAGGAGTAAAATGAAAGAGATTATATACCTTCTGCAGAACCATCTTAAACTCTAGCAGCTCATTATATGCTTGCCGAAGTCTCTCACTATTGTGATTCATTTCAACTAGCTCATGTTCATGCTCAGCAAGTTGCTTCTGGAATAACAAGAGCAACAGCATACAGTAGAATCAGAGCTTCACCATCCGTAAAGTTATAAAGTAGACGGGAGTAAAAAGATTTAGCTTCCATTATTGATGTTTCTTGCAACGCATCAAAGATGTCAGAAAAGGAAAAGGCCACACAACAGAAAATAAGACATGTCTTGAAGTAAAAAAAAGATGGAAAATGTGTCATTCCTCTTGATAGGAAGTGTCATAATAAAGGTGTACCTCAACTTCCTCCAACTGGATATCTGGCAACATACCCTGATGACCAATAGGTAGAATACCAGCTTTATGAATCTGATCTTTGAGAAAACGCAATTTTCTTGACATCTCTGTACATCTTTTTACCTGTGAGATATCTCCACATCATGAAACATAATACTGTAATGAGTTGTGTATACTTTGTTTTTGATATTTTCTTTAAATTTTTTACAATACCTAGTCTGTTTACAAATTTATGTAATGAATTGCTGACAGAAGAGAAAAAGGTTATAAATGCAATTACCATACTTTCACTCATTCAACTTTAAATATATATATATATATACACGTAAAATTCAGTTGCAGTAATAACTGAATGATGGGACCAACTTAAATGGCCTACCATTTTGAGCCAGGTACCTGTTACATAAGATAGTATCAACGGTGGATGATTGTACTTTGGCATGGGCCTTGAACTTGTGTAGGATATTCAATTAAAATCAGAAACATTGTTTACTTATTAAAATATTCCAAAACAGTTCTTGTGATAATAGAGGCTAAACAATTTTAAGACATGATTCTAAAGATGAAATTTGAGTCTGGGCCTTGAACTTGCATAACATGGTTTTCTTAACAAAAAACTTAATAATATTCTTAACTTATAACAAACTTTAGCAATGATCATTTTAGCTCAACTTTTTCCCTTTTTTGTCATATAAAATCACTATAAATATTTATGGACACTAGAATTTAGTTGTGTTGAAGAAATAATTAAACTTATAATTCAAAAGATTTATTGGTGATGGCATGAAACAACATAAGAGATGGATAAGAGTTTTACTGGCCCATGCTTGTCTTTTATGACATTTTTCCCTCAGTGAAGCTTTGAGGTAAAGCCTTTACTGGCTCAAACTATGTCAAGAGAAAAGAGAGAGAGAGAGAGAGAGATGTTAGTCCAAGGCCTTAAGTGTATCATGGTGCAAACTTAGGTACCATGAGCTTGAGACCTTCGACGAAAATCTTGCTGGGTCAATTTGTATTCTAGGCTAAGTAAATGAAGGATAAAAGCTTGAATCAACTTGTTCTAGACACCTTAAGTTTGGCGGCTAAAACACTCTTTCCACATGCAAAGTTTCATAAAAATGTAAAAGAAAGCCTAGACATAAAAGTAAGTGAGAAGACATCCATTAAGTAATGACAGATGAAGGGCAAAGTAATGGAAGCTGGTTCATAGACAATGACAATAAAGTGTTTGTTTGGCTTCATAAGTTGATTGCTTTACCTGCTAACATTAAAACTGTAACACTCACATATGGTATGTACAGTTATGTATTACTTGTACTAGAGCACCAGCATATATAAATGTCCATAAAGACAGGTATGAGCCAAATACCCGTTCAAATAGACCAAAATGGTACAAATATGGTTTTCTATATACAATTGGATATAAAATACAAGACTCTTTGCAAGATATGTCATAGTAAAATTCACACAAGATTTCAGTATAACAATCAATAAAAAACGGTTTATTTAACATTTAATGCAAGAAAACTTGCAACAATTAAGAACAGAAGTAGTGCGACAAAAATAAAAGATATATTTCAATAGGAATAAGGAGAAACATCATATCGTACTCACTTAATATGAAAAAAGAACTAGTTATGTGGAGCAAACACACCTCAGTATGCAGAGTTCAAATTAACAATACCTGATTAACAAATGTTCTCTGGAAAGGGCTTTTGTCAGCATTTAACTGTCAAAACGGATTATACATGTAAGTCTATAGGTACCTAATTAACTTTCAAACCATTCATATTAATAACAAGGTAAAATTTTCATAATGATGAAATTACATGTAATAAACTGAAATCTGCACTCAACACAAATATGCTAAATTAAAAATTACAGATGAAATTTTAACAGTAAAAGTCATGAAAGAAGTCCCAAGAATCATAAATTCAGTTTAAAAAATAACTAAAAAGATGATATCCATGTCTTAGCATTGCAGGAACAATCAAACATGAAGTGAATCTCAGACTTCAAATTCATCATCAATATACTAGGATTTGATTTGATTCCTCGATTAGAATGTTCCTTCAGATACTTAAGAGGTCCATTAAAGATACAGGCAGTAAGGAAAAATTCCAAAATTGTCACTGAGTCGTGCGTATTACCTACCGACACTATAATTGCAAGGACACTAGCAATTAAGGGGTACATTCATGTAAAAAATCAGATCAATACAAAACAGTGCGAAAGCAGGTTGCCTAATCACACAATTCTAGAAATAAACGCAAAACATGATAACGAATTAAGAAAAATGTGATGGATCTGGATGAGGTAAACATACGTCGCGGAATTGAAGAAGGCCGAGTTCACCGAGGTAGGAGACGGCGCGGTGAGCCGATTCGACAGGGATTATGAGTTGAACGAAAGTCATTTTCTCAGAACGCATCAGATCCATCGGCGGTAAGTTATCTATATACTCCATGTTAGCAGTGATTCTTCCTTCCTATGGTAGTATCGGGGAAAGAGAATCAGAGAAACCGGTGGCTCAGTTCGCCAGATCTGAGGCAGAGAGCTTGTCAGTGAGTCTTTCAAAAATGGCAGTTTTGATGCATGATCTCCGAGTAGTTTTCTTTAAGACTAGCAGTTGCAGTGTTCTTCTTCTTCTTCTGCAACGACCAAACTTAGAGAGAACGATAGCTAATGAGGGGATCCGAGCGGTATAATGATGCGTAGTTCTTAAGTTATGCCTCAAAAACGTTGCATTTCTGCTTTCATTGAAGGAAGGATGACATTGACTATTGAGTCACTAATACAATGCCCTTTTCTAATACATTTTTTTAAATCTTAACAATTATTATTTTATTTCGAGTGTTATTTGTGCAAATTAATTATTATTTTATTTTTAATTTCAATCATGTGTTTACATGTTTGTTGTATTAATCATCTTCTTTTTAATGTGAATAATAAGTTTGGGGTAACCATTCGGGTTCGCGGGTCTATGGATACTATAAATGATTTTAACATTGACCCGAATCCGACCTAATTTGCCCGATTTACCTAACTCAACTCGAATTTAACTTGATGTAATTAATTCACGTCTTTTTGTTTCAAATTAAAATGACATCAACACAAAATAAAAATAAAGTTAAACCACAAATCCGTTTAAAAAAAATCTTACAAAAAAAATGAGTGAATGGGTAGGAAAGAAAAATACAAAACTCAACAAACAAACAAAAAAACTTATAAACGGGTTATCGGGTCTACTTTAGATCATTTCTGGGCGACCCAATTTTGACCTGTTTATTAATTAGGTTAAACAGGTCGATCTAATTTTGACCCGAACAAAAAATACATGGTTCTAACATGATTTTTTCGTGTTTGGTTCGGGTCGTGTTTTTGTGTTTGATCAAAAATTACCGACTAATAAGAGATGATATTTACTCACACTTTTCACCCTAATTGCTCTGTTAAGGACAATTTTTCTTCGATTTGACCGAGGTGATATTTGTATCATCTCTTACCCTAATTTTGTCAAAAATTCTATAAACACATTAGATATATAATATTATTAATATATTTATTTATTTTTTATAAGAATTTTAATTCTATTTATTTATAATAATACAAATATTTAATATATTATCATATATATATATTATTTTATTTTAAAAAATTCATGATAATATATTATAATATATAATATTAATAAGTTTGTTTATATAATTTTATTAAAGAATATTTTTAATTTTTAAAAAAAAATATGATAATACAGTGCCTCGCGGGATTTTTAGAAACTGAACGAGACGAAGATAGTAGTAAAAATAAATTTTCGATATAGAATGAGGCGGAGAGGATAATATATTTCTCGCTCATTGATATACTAAATATTTACTATTTAGTCTTTACTAAATATTTACTATTTAGTCTCGTTTATCATTCTAAATACTAAAAAATACTCATATAATTATATTTACTAATATATTTATTTATTTATTGCATATATTTTAAATTTATATTTTTATAATAATATTGAAATTTAATATATTAAATTATAAGTAATTTGCTTTTTCAAAAAAATATTACAAATATTTTTAGTTAAAATAATTTTTATTATAAAAATATTAATTTTTAACCACAACCAATATGAAGGCACAACTTTCCAACATTTATCATGAAATCATTTTGGATGTCATAATGGAGGAAGTACAAAGGAATTAGAATCATAGGTTATTCCAACTTAATTGTATCTAATGTGATAGAAGAAATAGAAAGTGAAGGGTTTCATTTCAATCTAAAACCCTACCACGATTATGTCGATAAGATCTGTAAATACTTTAAAGAGTATTACTTTTATCCAAGTCTCAAAATTGATTTGTCAAAGCTTTAGTTACTTTAGCAGCACTAGTGTAAATCCCATTAGATGTCCAAATACAATCCTTGAAAAACGATGAGAGAAACATTCCCACTTTTAGAGATGAGGTAAATTGAAGGCATGGAATCGAATTAAGGATGTAACAATAGTCTCGTTGGAAACTTCCCTCAAAACTTTGTCACCCATGTTCAAAGATTATGGAATGAACCTTCTTGAGTATCTCTAGCCTCTTTTCATTGAGTATTTTGTAGGTGTTGGGTATTGGTTGGCCCAACATTGTGGCCCAATCTCTAGTAACCCGCTTATTGGGCTTGACCTAATAATATAAATAGATACTACTCTCTTGGTGGGAGGTAGAGGTCAAATTCCTTTGTGGTGTTTGGATGCTAGCGAGAGGGTTGCCTCCTTTGTGTGAGATAGTGGTGTAACGGAATCGATAAACAAGAGGACTGAACCAAACTTCAATCGCATTCACACCCAACAGTGGTATCAGAGCTAGGGTTTAGGGTTTGTAATTGGAGTTTGAGATTGGGTTGGAGGATATAAGTTATCTTCACCAGTAAGCGCAGATCTGTCCTCTGTTCCTTCTTTAATCCTCTTGTCGCTGCCGCCTCTGGATAACAAGTCGTTGTTGTCTTGTTCAACCGTTGTCGGTGTCGCGTTTGTCGCGACCGTTGAGAATCAAAGCCGCCGCCGTGCCGCTGTCGTGCCGCTACCGTGCCGCTTCCGTGCCGCTACCGTGCCGCTGTCGTGCCGCTGCTGTGCCGTTGTCGTGCCGCTGCCGTGCCGCTGTCGTGCCGCTACCGTGCCGCTGCTGAGAAGACGAAGCAGCAAATCCCCGAGCGGGGTGGGTAAGTCGAAACTTTCTTTAAGTTTCGCAAGGTATCATAGCTTGAACCCTCCTATTAAATTCTGCCAATTGATTGTTGATTGCTTTTAATTTGTTTGATAGCATGTCTGGTGTTAATCAATATGGTATGGTTCCGTTTGACGGAAAAACTGATTTTAGCATTTGGAAACAAAAAATGAAATGTGTTTTGATTCAGAAAAAATGTTTTAAAGCTGTTAGTCAGGTTTATGCTGTTACTGATACCGTTGAGAAAAATAGTGAAATGAATGAAAATGCTTGTGCCTCTATATACTTGAATTTATCTGATTCTGTGATGAAAAAAATTGGTAATTTAGAGTGTGCAAAAACCTTGTGGGATAAATTGTCTGAACTCTATACTGAAACTTCTCTGCCTAATAAAATGTTTTTACTTGAAAAGTTTTTTAAATTTAGATTGGATATGTCCAAGGACATTGAAGATAATCTAGATATTTTCACTAAACTTATTTCTGATATTAAGTTGTGTGGTGATAAAAACATTGATGAGTATGCCCCTATTGTCTTGTTGAATGCTATTCCTGATTCTTTTAATGATGTGAAGTCTGCCATTAAGTATGGTAGAGACAGTGTCACTCTTGATATTGTTGTCAATGGTCTTAAGAGTAAGGAGTTAGATTTGAAACACTCTGAGAGGGGTAAACAGTCTGGTGGGGAAGTCATGCATGTGAGGGGTAGATCTCAGGGTAGGTCGAATGCCCAAAAGAATGTCAGTAATGAGAGTTCTGGTAAGAAATCTCATCCTGCTAGTAAAAGCAGATCTAAGTCTAGGTCTAGTGCTAAAAAGTGTTATAATTGTCATGAGTCTGGTCATTTTATCAAAGATTGTCCTAAGCCTAAGAGAAATCAGCATACTGAAAATGCTAATGTGGCTGTTTGTGAGGGCAATATGGGTGATATTTTTATGATTAATAATCTATGTGATTATGCTAGCTTAAACTCTGTGTTATCTGATATTTTGTGCAAATCTGATTGGCTAGTTGACTCTGGTTGTACTTTTCATGTGACTCCATTTAGAGATTTGTTTTCCAACTATAAAGAGATTGAACATGGTTTTGTGTCTATGGCAAATTCGAAAAATTGCAAAGTGTTAGGAATAGGTGATGTATGCCTAAGATTCTCTTGTGGCTCTGTGTTTACTTTGAAGAATGTGAGGCATGTTCCTGATTTGCGTTATAATTTGTTGTCTTGTGCATCTCTTGAGAATGATGGTTTGGAGGGAAAGTGGGGGAAAGGTGTTATGAAAATTTTACGTGGGTCTCTTGTTATCTTTACTGCTAAAAAGATGAACAATTTGTATGTGTGTCATGCTGAGACTGCTTGTGACTCTGTGAACTCTGTGATTGGTGATAAATCTGTTCTTTGGCATAATAGATTAGGTCACATGAGTAACAAAGGTCTAGAAATTTTGCATAAAGGTGGTCACTTTGGTAGTGATAAATTGTCCCCCATCCCCTTCTGTGAATCATGTGTGCTAGGAAAACAACATAAGGTGAGTTTTCCCATCTCCTCTTACCCAAATGTGTCTAAGTGTACTGATATCCTTGAATATTTACATGCTGATGTGTGGGGTCCTTCTAGTGTTGTTACACATGGAGGGAACCAATATTTTCTGTCCATCATTGATGATTATTCTAGGAAAGTTTGGGTGTTACTTTTAAAACATAAGTCTGATGTTTTTGAAAAGTTTAAAGAGTGGAAGATTTTGATTGAGAATCAAACAGGTAAGAGAATCAAAACTCTTAGAACAGATAATGGTCTTGAATTCTGTAATAAGCAGATGAATGATTTATGTGTTACCTGGGGTATTAAAAGACATAGGTCTGTACCGTACACACCACAGCAGAATGGTGTTGCTGAGAGGATGAACAGGACACTTCTAGAGAGGGTGAGAGCTATGTTAGCGTCATCTGGTTTGTCTAAGAAGTTTTGGGGGGATGCTTTGCATACTGCTGCTTATTTAATAAATAGATCCCCTAGTGTTCCCTTAGGAGGGAAATGTCCTGAATCTGTGTTTTCAGGTAAACCTCTTGATTTGAGCAACTTGAAAGTTTTTGGTTGTGTTGGTTATGTGCATCAGAAAGTTGACAAGTTGGAGCCTAGGTCCAAGAAATGTGTGTTCTTAGGCTATCCTGAAGGGGTAAAAAGTTATAGGCTTTGGGATAGGAATGAACCTGGGCTTAGGATTGTGATAAGTAGAGATGTTGTCTTTAATGAGAATGATTTTCCTTGCTTGTCTATGTTCCCCACTCCTGTTAATGATGCTCCTAATAAGGTGGAGCATGTGCCTGTAGCTTTTGATCAACCTGTTGAACATGATGTGAATGCTCCAAATGAGGTGGAGCATGATAATGTGCATGATATTGATGATTTGCATGATTCAAATGTTTTGTCTGATTCAAATGATTTGTCTGATGATTTGCATGACTATCAACTTGCTAGGGATAGAAGTAGAAGAACTGTTATAATGCCTTCTAGATTTAGGGATGATAATTTGAATGATTGCAATATGTCTGAATTTGCTTTTAACATGTTTGAATCCCTAGACTGTAATGAGCCTAACTCTTACAAAGAAGCTTTGAGGTCTAAGTTTTCTACTGAATGGATTGTTGCTATGAATAATGAGATGAATTCCCTAAGAATCAATGATACTTGGAAACTTGTTCCTAAACCTCATAATTGCTCCTTAGTGGATTGCAAGTGGTTGTATAAGGTGAAACAAGAGTCTGAAAAAGTTAGATTCAAGGCTAGGTTAGTAGCCAAGGGATTTACTCAAAAGGAGGGAATAGATTATGCTGAAATTTTCGCTCCTGTTGTCAAATTCACTACTGTTAGAATTATGCTTGCTTTAGTTGCTCACTTTGATTGGGAATTGAAGCAAATGGATGTTACTACTGCTTTCTTACATGGTGAACTTGATAAGAATATTTATATGCAACAACCCGAGGGGTTTGTTGACCCCCAGTTGCCTGATCATGTTTGTTTGTTAAAAAAAGCCTTGTATGGTTTAAAACAATCTCCTAGGCAATGGAATATCAAGTTTGATAAGTGCATGCAATCTTTGATGTTTAAAAGAAGTTCTTCTGATCATTGTCTTTACTTCAAGAATATAGACTCTGTGCCTGTATTTCTTTTATTGTATGTGGATGACATGTTGATTGTTAGCCCATGTCTGAAGTCTGTTATGCATGTGCAAAAATCGCTTTGTGAAAATTTTGACATGAAAGACTTAGGTGATGCTAAAAAGATTTTGGGCATGAATATCATTAGAGATAGAACAAAATTTTCTCTTGTGTTGAATCAAAGTGCATATGTTGCTAAAATTTTGAGTAAATTTTCTATGTCTGATGCTAAATCTGTGAATGTGCCTCTTGCTTCCCACTTTGTGTTAAGTAAGGATCAGTCTCCTAAGACTGAAACTGAAATAACTGAAATGAAGAATGTGCCTTATTCCAATGCAATAGGGTCTGTTATGTATCTCATGGTTAGTACTAGGCCTGATATTGCATATACAGTTAGTTGCTTGAGTAGATTTATGTCTAACCCTGGTATTCCTCATTGGAATGCTTTGAAATGGCTTTTGAGATATCTAAAATCCACTGTTGATGTTGGCTTGACTTTCTCTAAGTGTTCTGTAGGTACAAAGTTAGTTGGTTATGTAGATTCCAATTATGCTAATGATAGGGATAATAGAAAGTCTACTACTTCCTATGTGTTTACTTTGTGTGGCTCTTGCATAAGTTGGAAGTCTCAACTTCAACCCATTGTTGCTTTATCTACTACAGAATCTGAGTATGTAGCTGCCACTGAAGCCTTTAAGGAAGCAATTTGGCTTAGGGCTGTTTTGTATGAAATTGGTTTTCTTGACAAAAATGTGGTTGTGTTTTCTGATAGTCAATCTGCTATTCAACTATGTAAAAATCATGTTTTTCATGATAGAACTAAACATATTGATGTTAGGTTTCATTACATTCGGGATATTGTTGAAAAGGGCATCGTTAAGTTAGAGAAAATTCCTTCAGAATTTAATCATGCTGATATGGGTACTAAGTGTCTACCTGTTGAAAAATTTATTTCGTGTCAACGGATTTTAAATTTTGACTTAGGGAAAACTCTTTGAGGTTCGTCTTTTATGGGAATGGCATGCTTTGTGATCTTGCCTTCAATCTTTGTGATTTTTCCATGCTTTGTGCTCTTGCGTTTGATCTTTGTGATTTTCGCATGCTTTGTGCTCTTGCATTTGATCTTTGTGATTTTCTCATGCTTTCTGCTCTTGCGTTAAATCTTTGTGCTCTTGCGTTTGATCTTTGTGAATTTTGCATGCTTTGTGCTCTTGCGTTTGATCTTTGTGATTTTCGCATGCTTTGTGCTCTTGCATTAGATCTTTGTGATTTTCCCATGCTTTGTGCTCTTGCGTCTGATCTTTGTGATTTCCGCATGCTTTGTGCCTTTGCCCCTGGTCTTTGTGATACGAGTTTACCTTGGGTATTCTCTTTGTTGCCTCGGTGGTAATAAATTGGCGATGATGTGTCTTGCGATTCTGTGATTATGTTTTGCACTGTTTTGGGCCAAAGGTGGAGATTGTTGGGTATTGGTTGGCCCAACATTGTGGCCCAATCTCTAGTAACCCGCTTATTGGGCTTGACCTAATAATATAAATAGATACTACTCTCTTGGTGGGAGGTAGAGGTCAAATTCCTTTGTGGTG
Organism: Impatiens glandulifera; assembly: GCF_907164915.1. Lineage (NCBI taxonomy): Eukaryota > Viridiplantae > Streptophyta > Magnoliopsida > Ericales > Balsaminaceae > Impatiens > Impatiens glandulifera. The sequence goes on along the minus strand of NC_061862.1, from coordinate 83,826,356 downwards.
TTTGGATGCTAGCGAGAGGGTTGCCTCCTTTGTGTGAGATAGTGGTGTAACGGAATCGATAAACAAGAGGACTGAACCAAACTTCAATCGCATTCACACCCAACAGTAGGCATCTTGTCCTGTCCTAGCATGGCATTCAAATGACCTTTTTGGACAATCTTCATCCTCCATATCCAAATTTTGTTTTACTGTGAACTTATTTATTTCAAAACGAGAATTGCATTCATTTCTCAAGGCCTCGACTATGAGCGAAGTGGTCTATAAGAAGTATCAACGAGAAAATAAATAACTCACAAAAGAGAGAAACACTATTAACATCCCCAGTAGTGTTTCTGTATAAACTTTTTTCTCCCTTCTAACAACTTTAAATCCAACTATTCATGTAGAGAATGTTCTACACTCATAACTCATCTTAGACTCCAAATTTAAGCAAAATCAAATTAATAGTAGAAATTTGTTTACATGATAGTAGCCAATTGAAAAGAAATATAATTTGAATTCATTTTGTTTTTTATTTCAGTTCAAAATCATATGGCCACATGCCAACGTCTTCAAGACATCTAATAATGTCATCAAATTGTTTCACATTATATTTCTTTCATCTTCCAATTGAATGAGACTGGTTAATACAATAACATGTCTTTTCATTTATTTTTTAATATAATATATATATATAACATTTAATATATACAATAAAAATATATTTTTTTTAGGAGAACTGTTGGGTTAGAATTAGAGTGCGTCAATTTGATCCACATAGTTGTTACCTTGTTACCTTGAATCTATTTGTGTTAACAACAGGACACTAGTATATATAGTGATGGTATGACCTAGACGTCTTATTGTTGTGTCTCCTTCATGGGATCAAATATGCATGTGTCGGAGGCATCGACTTCATTTGGGCTAACGAGAGAGTCAGTGATAACCTCATTTTACGTCGATCGGATCTGTATGCCTTGCCTTACAGATGTTGAAAGACTAGTTGTTGAGATGACCAATTCAAATTTGATATGGTCGAGAGGGTAATTGAGCAGGATAAGGCTATATTAAATGAGTCAATAGATTCTCGTGAGGCTAAGATAGTGTATTTGTCTTCACACCCCTTGAGTTGTGATGTCTCCCCGTTTGTCAACAAAATGGAGAGTAGGTAGGGTATATCAAAAACTGAGTTAATCAACTCATCGTCCTATTTCAGATTTGTTGTCCGAGAAATTAAAGAAATTATTGATGAGGTAGAAAATAAGTTTTGGTCACCTGTATCTTGAGATTAATGTTTTTGAATCACTGGTTTTCATTCATGATGTGTCTGATAAGGAATCATAGTTTCTAAACTAGATTATGATGTCAACGAGAATATCTAAATAGAAATCTCGACACATAATATGACGATGAATGAAACGAAACCCTCATGAAGGAGGTCCTTGAATTAAAGATTAAAGTGTGGCCTATTGTGCACGAGATTTCACCCATCCTGTATACTTTTCATCCAAATTATTCTTCACCGAAAACTAACAACATTGGAAGAAGCTAAATGACCTACCGTAGGGTTATATGTAAGTAGGAAAACGTGTTGCGAAGCTAAGAAAAGGTTATTCCGATTAGATTCTAATTAGATTTTATCAATGATTGGAAAAATTATTACTTGGAACATTTATGAGTTAAATGATGGTGTGAAAAGAGTTATCATTAAGTCACTAATGGGAACTCTTGGTTGTGGCATATATTATTTTAGTGACATTAAAATTCGAAAGATGGATCAATGGATCGTTAAGGATCTATATAATTAGTGGATGTGTGGTTGAGAGACTCTTGATTCTATAGAGGCATCGGATGAAATTTTTGTGGCATGTAATTAAGACATGTATAAAAAAAATGTTAATTTGGGTAGATACTCGATTAACGTTTAATTAAGAAATCGGGAGGATAATTTTCTATGGGTAATTTCTTCGGTATATGGACCAGTTCTATCATAATTTAAACAGAGTTCTTTAATGAAATAAAGAATGTGATGAGTCTCTAGAACTTATCAATTGTTTTTATGGGCGACATGAACGAAGTTAGATCCACGTCTGAAAGGAAATGGGTCAATAAAGCTAGTAGCCTAATGCACGAGTTCTCAGAGACAATTGAAGACTTTGAACTTATCGACTTGCCTTTGGAAAGCGGTCAATTCACCTTTAAGAGAGGTAATAATAATGGGAGTCAAGTTCATTCTCGTATTAAAAGATTTCTAATTAGTGAATATATTTTTCGAGGGGTTTTAATATATTTCAAAAGGTCATTTCATGGAGTTGTTCAGATCACCGACCGATCTTGATGGAACGTTGTATGATGGAGAAAACATGTTAACCATTTAGATTCGAAAATAAATGGTTAATCAAGGAAAACTTTATACCGTGTGTACAATCATGGTGGGTAAGTCAGACATCCATTGGTTCTCCGTCGAGTAACTCTGTATGAACATAAGGAATCTACGTAAACTTCTCAAAAGTTGGTTCATGGGAGATCGTGCTTTATTTTATGCTAAAATCAATGACTTGTGTAATGAAATTAATGTCATTAACGGGGCTGAGGAAATTCATGAACTCTTTACTGAGGAGGTTAGTTCTCGAATTCACATTTTTAGTAAGTTGCTTGATATATGTAAAGAGGAAGAAATTGGGGCACGTCAACAAAGTAGAGTTACATGGTTAAAAGTCGAAGATAGAAACACCAAATTTTTCCATGGGATCTCTATTGCACAAGCAAGAAATAATGTGATTAATATGATCTCGATCGAGGAGGAAGTTCATGATAGTGAACCAAAAATTTCAACGAGTATTGTCAAATTTTATAAGGATTTGTTTAAGGAGACATTTAATGTCAGACATAAATTGAATGATATTATTTTTTATTCAATTAGTTTAGTAGAAAAAGATATGTTGGAGGATCAGTTTTTATTGAAAGAGGTTGTGGAGGCCATTAAGGGATATAGAAGTGATAAAGCACCAGGATGCGACGGGTTTACTTTGACTTTTTTTAAAGGCGTGGCATTTTCTTAAGATGGAAATTATAGAATCAATTGATCATTTTTATCGTTTTTCATCATTTGATAAAAGTTGTAACTTTACTTTAATATGTCTTATTTGTAAATCTCTAGAGACTATTGATGTGAAGAACTTTAGGCTTATTAGTCTCGTTTCATCTCTCTATAAGATTGTCGCAAAATGTTTGGCCAATAGATTGAGAAATGTATTAGAGACTATCATATCTAGTAAACAGATTACGTTAATCAAAGGTTGTCAAATATATGATATTGTATTAATAGACAATGAGTGCATTGACTTAGTTAATTCAAGAGGTGACAAATGTGTTTTTGTCAAGTTTAACATTGAAAAAGTTTATGATCATATCAACTGAGAGTTTTTTTATGTAATGGGAAGAATGAGAATGAGTGCGAAATAGAATGGGTGGATTAGATTTTGTCTCTCGACAGTTAAGTTTTTTATCATTGTTAATGGTAGTTCTCAGGATTTTTCGAGAGTTCCCGAGGGATTAGACAAGGTGATTTGCTCTCTCATTTCTTATTCATTATTGTTATAGAAGCTCTCTAAAAAATGACAGCATTCGTAGAAAACTCGGGACTCATTCATGGAGTGAGTTGTGGGTTAAGAAGATATCATTTTTTATATCACATTTGTTTTTCGTTGATGACACGCTCTGCATCAGACATACACCTTCAAGATATTTTATGGGTATTCGGTGCATGTTCTAGTCTACGAATGAATCTTAATAAGTTGGACATTTTTTTCTCTGATCATGTTTCAAATAGAAGAAGAATGATGTTGGAAAATGTGTTTGGGTTCAGAATTTGTGATCTTCCATCAACATACATTAGTATGTCATTTGGTACTAAATTACGATTCAAGGTCTCTTGAGACCCGATTATCACTAAAATAGAATGTAATTATCTAGATGGAAAAATAGAATAATCTCTAAAGGGGTCTATTACTCCTTATTAAGAGTGTGTTGTCATTTATGCTCACATATATGATGTCTTTATTCACTCTTCCCAATAGTGTGGCGGTGAAAATTGAGAGAATAATGTATAAATTTCTATGAGAATCTTCTAACTCATCATTTTGTCATTTAGTTAGTTAGGATAAGATTAAATGTTTTAAAGATTAAAGATATTTGGATATTCGAGATCTTATTTCCTTTAATAAGGCTCTTCTATCAAAATGGTGCTAGAGATTTTCCACGAAACCAAATAATCTTTGGGCATCAATGATCAAATGTAGTTACAATTGGTCTGGTTGGTTCACAAAAATGTATAATTATCCAACGGGGTGTAGCATTTTGAGGGGAATTTATTATGTGGAAAAATTTTCGTGAGCAATCTAAATTTATTGTGGGGAATGGTTATTCGATCAAATTTTGGGATGACATTTGGTGTAGTGTCAAAAGTATAGCTACGACATATCATGAGTCTGCTTCCATTGCTATACGTAGAAATGTCATAGTTAAGGACATGTTTGATCCTCAATCTAGTGGTTTCGCTAGTCGAATTAGATATAGAAGAAGATTAAATGAAAAGTTTGTCACAAAATAGAGTTTTGCTTTTGGTAAGATGCAAACAAGTGTTCCCGTCTGAACAAAACGTTATGCATTGACAAGATATTGATAGTTTCCATGTGAGGCATTGCTACAAGTTGTTCGTTAAGATGAATTCATATAGTTTTTGTTGCAAGAAAATTTGGGAGTCAAAGATTCCATCCAAGATTTCGTTATTTGGATGAAGCATTATTCACGGTGGAATTCTTACTGATGATATGTGCATAAAAAATGTTGTATTATGGTTAGTCGTATGTGTCACGAGGAGGTTGAATCGACAACTTACTTACTTTTGCATTGTCGATGAGTGATTAGTATCTGGAGTCTTTTGTGGAGTATCACTATGATTCATTGGGTGATGCCCGAGTTTTTGGATAGTTATTGGGAAATTTGGAATAATGCGGCTAATATGACATGTCTACATAATTAGGTTACCATCCAAATTATTTTTTGGTGGACATTTGGTTTGAGAGAAATTGTTGAACTTTCACTAATCGTAATCGTCTGATGCGTCTCATTCATAATATTATTATTATGATACTTTTTGTATTTATTATGGAAAGACGGTAGAATTGGTTAAGAGTTAATTGTTTTTTAATTTTTAATTTTAGTTTCTTATTTTTATTTTTATTTGTTTTCTTTCCTTTTTCATGTTTTTGTTGTTGTGTTCAAACTATTTTCTATCATTTTTAATTTAATATAGATAGACCTTTTAAAAATTAATATTTTTTATATAATATAGATTATTATTTTTATAATTATATATTTATAAAATTCATATATAATAAATATATATTTTATATACATATATCCTTTTTATATTTTTATTTAATTATAAATAAAATATTATAAATTCTCTTTTATCATTATATATATATATATATATATATATATATATATATATATATATTAAAAAAATCTCTCAATTTTATATTTATATTATATTCCCTCTTACGTTTTTATATATAATATATAAAAAACAATATCATAAATTATAAAAAACTTTATATATATATAATAAAATTATTTTATGAATTCACACTATATAATTCATATTCTTATTTATTTATACATATTTAATATTCTCTCATATATATATATATATATATTATATTATATTTTTTTAATATAAAAAAATATATAAATATATTCTCCTATTATTTATAGGAGTTTCTCACTTTTTATTTTTTATTTTTGATCTTTAAAAATTTTTAAAATCACCTTTAAAAAATTAAAAGATGGTTGGATTTTAATATTAAAATTTAATTTTAATTTTATTAATATTATTCTGTAATTTAATTTTTATATATAACTTCTTAAATAATAAGAATTAATTTATTATAAAAAAATAAAAAAATTTCTCTTCTCTCCTTTATTTATTTTTCAATCATTCCCTAATTTACCTACTCATATAGTATTATTATAAAAACATCTAAAATATATAAAAAAGCAACAATTATATATATTATTATTTTTCTTTCAAATATTTCTATCTGTATATACAAATTTATATATATAATTTCAAAATTTTAATAATATATAATACATTTTTTATAAATTATATTTTTCTTATATTTATTTATATATTCACTTAGTCATTCATTTTATAATTATATAAGTATATATATATATATAATTATCATGTTGCTCATTCTTCAAAACCACAAACCCTCGAGCTCTTTCCTCCACTGTATTTTGGCTTCAAACCAGCGACGGCGGCGGTCGTAAATCTCTAAGCCATTTGGTGTAAACAAGGAGTGAATCTAACTCTCATGGCGACGCAAGCCAGTAGAAGATCCAAGCCCAACATTCTGGTCACAGGTACGCCAGGAACCGGAAAAACTACTACCTCCTCTGCGTTAGCAGATGCCACGCAACTCCGTCACATATGTATTGGCGACCTCGTCAAAGAGAAGAACTTACACGACGGATGGGACGACGAATTGGACTGCTATATCATCAACGAAGACCTCGTAATTTCTCTCTCTCTCTCTCTCTTCTATTTGTATTACTATTCTACAATAGATGAGCATAACAAGTTCCCTTTTTTAAATCAAAAGTTCCATTCTTTTACTACTGCAGTTGAATTTTATGTAAGAAAATCTTTCTGCTATCTTGGCATTAGTAGGAATTGGAGCTGTAAGTCACTAGTTTCAAAAGGGTAATTGAAATCTAACCTTTTTTTTGCAGGTATGTGATGAGCTTGAGAATATGATGGAAGTGGGTGGAAATATTGTCGATTATCATGGTTGTGATTTCTTTCCCGAGCGTTGGTTTGATATTGTTGTGGTACTTCAAACTGAGAACTCTGTGCTCTATGATCGCTTGACAAAGAGGTATTTATTTGAACATTCTCCTGGTTTTGGCAGCCTTTTATTTCAGAATCAATCCCCTAATTGCATCTGATGCACAATTAATTCTCTTATATTGGCAGAGGATACTCTGGTTCAAAGCTTAGCAACAATCTTGAATGTGAAATATTTCAAGTTTTGCTGGAGGAAGCTAAAAGTAGCTACTCAGAAGACATTGTGAAGCCATTGAATAGTAATACAATTGATGAGATAAGTTCGAATGTTGACACTTTGACAACATGGGTACACAACTGGCAAACAAATGTCTAATTATACTGTAAGTCTTATCATTCTCATGCTGCTCATTCAAGGTAAAAATAGTATATTATAACTTATAAGCCTGTGTGCTGGTCATATTTAGTTGATTTCTCTTTGGAGATACATTTGTTGTTTTTAATGACTTGAAGTATAGATGTTTATTTTGATGAAAAGAGCATGATGTGCATCATCTTTTCTTATTATTATCTTCCTAAATCTTGAACGTGAAATCATTTTTATCTACAGAAGTTTACTCTTCCAGAGTCTAAACTTGTATGAAATCATGGCTTAAATAATTTGTTTTGTTGAACCTGTCATGAGAGTTTTTATTCATTTTAAGGCAGTAGTTTTTCTATTATCAAACTGCTTTGCAGACCCTGGACTGGGCTTGGTACCACTAATTTAGGAAATAATAGCATACTGAAATTAAAATTGCAATAAACTAGGTGAACTTCTAGTTAGAATCCCTGAATTTTCTAAAGGTTAGCTATTTGGACTTGTTTAATGCCCATGTGGTGATCTAGTTTTATTTAACTATGCATCTTCAAAGAATGACATGAAACTTGGTGCTTTTGAATAATTTTGCCTCTTTAAATAATCTTCTCTTTTCTGCTTCAACTCCCATAAGGCCGTTTTGACTTGAGTATTGATGTCTCGACAATAAGAGTATTGCTTGAGTAGTTTTAACGAATAAATGATTTCACTCATTTCAAGAGGATAGTATACCTTTTTTAGACAAAGTAATCTAGATGAGAAGAGAGTCTCATATATTGAGAATCCTATTCATTGGTCTTCCAGAGTTCTTTCATAACAAATGGATAGAGTTGGTCTTTTAGTGTTGAAAATTATTTCTAAACTCATCTTAAATTGACTCAAACCTCTCATCAATTGTATCATCTCTCCAAATCAATCGGCTTTTCAAAAAGATAGAGAAATATCTGATAACACAGCTCTTGCCAAAAGAATTACTCTCACGCAACGTGGTTTAATACAAGGCGACCCTCTCTCGCCTTTTATCTTCCTTATCTCAATGGAATTCCTCGCTGAAAATATCTCAAAAGCTGAAACCTCCAAAAACATGTATGTGTTCCCACCTCTTCTTTGCTGATATTCTCATAATGTTATCCACCCACATCTGCACAATTAAAACATTCTATGATAAAAGTGGAATTCTGAAGCCTATCAGGTCTTCTCATTAGCGGGGACAAAAGTAAAAGTGTCTTCTCCAAAAATTATCATCCAAATTCCATCAATAAAGTCTCTAATACTCTTCAGATTAAAAATGCTCAAACATTGTGAATTATCTTAGCCTCCCACTTTTGTTTTCAAAAGACAAAATCAAAGACCTAGATTTTATCATACTCCTTTGGGTCTCCTTTTTTAAGACACAAATATTAAAAAAATTGACATTTCAAACACAAACATAATATCTTTAATAAGCAACTTAAAAATGATTTTTCACCTCTTTGGAAAGATATCATAAAAACAAAAGATGTGATCTTTAATGGTTTCTGCTACAAAGATTGGAAAGGAGCGGCTATCAATATTTAGACTGATCCATTACTACCCTTTTCCTAAAATCCATTCATTCTCAATGACATTCCAAGCAATGATCTTTTTTCTTTCAGTTTCTCAATTTTACTAAATGAGATAATGTCATTCTGCTTCACCCTTTTTTGCCATCACTTGCTAACCACATCTCAAACATTCCAATTGAAGGCCACTCAACAACCGATCATCTTATTTGGCAGGACTCATCTTCGGGAATCCTTAATCCTCGTGTCATCTTACAATTTCATTCTCAAAAACTCTAAAAAACAACACCATCAAACAACTCGTCTACTTGATATGAAATCCTTTTGGAAACTCAAGATTCATAAAAAAAATATACATGTCTCTTCTCTTGATGTATCCTAAAATTGCAATTAGGATGGGACTCAAGTTCCTCGCACAGTTCCAACCATCAAGCAATGAAACTAACATCATTCTTATCCCGGATTCTGCTTGCTGCATTAACTTCATCAAGCATTCTCTGCATCCAAAAAGATTCTTCAAGAGTTTTCTCTTATTTTCAATGAACCACGTTACGAACAGTTCTTCATGGCACATGTACATGGTAAACGTGTCCAGCCGGCACATCTACTTGTACCGTTGTTGGGGAGTTTTGTCAAATTTAAGACTCTCTTAATATTTTGTCATTTAAAGAATTTTTCTTACCTTATTTAGTTATATTTAGAACTCTCCCTAATTAAATAAAGTAAGAAGAGTTCTTTAAATGACAAAATATTATGAGAATCCTAAATTTGATAAAAATTCTTCAATTACAGTATTAAATTTGTCATTTATCCTTACTATTATTTTATTTGATGTGAGTACTAATTTGGGTGATTACAAATAAATGTTAGAAATTTAATTAGTATATTATCATTTTAAAATAATTATATAGTTAATTTTAGTATTAAATCAAAATAATATAGTCTTTTAAATTAGATATCATATTTTAATTGGCTATAGCTAAGTTAAAATTTATTACAGTTAAATTATTTAAAATTAATGTATATGAACAAATAATAAAATTATAATAACAAATAAATGTTAATACTACGAAAATTATATCAAACTAATTAAATTATTTTAAAAATTATGTGAAACATGTTTATCGAGTATAAATTAACAATAGTTAAGTATTATTGAGTTCAAATAATAAAATAAATGTATAATATTTTAAATAAGATAAATAAATGAATAATATTTTTAAATATGAATTAAAATAATTAAATATAAAATATGTTATTACCATGACCATGGTTATTCATCGTCGCTTAAACAAAATAAGAATCCATTATCAAATAATATTAAGGAAGACATTCTTATAAGACCACTTACAACTGAGTGTCAAATAAGGTATCAAATGAATGTTAAAATAATATCAAATGGTGCAGCAGAGTATCAAAATTAAGTGTTAAAATATGAGTATCAAATTTTGATATGGAACCAAATTTGATGTGGCACAATCACAGCGTGCCAAGTGGTAGCGCTGGTGGTTACTTTTTTTTTTTTTTCTTTTTTAAATACACTTTTGCATAATAATTGATAAAATATATATATATATAATTATTTTTTATTTTTCGAGATTTATAAATAGAGACTTGGTTTGTGTCATTTGGACACCAAAAAATTTCTGAAATTTTCCACCATATTATCATCTTTGTTTGTATCACCTTTTTTTTGAAATCTTCAAACTCTTTCATGAATTCTTCATAAAACTACAACTTCTTTCCAAATTACTTCCCAAATCAAGCTCAAAACCCAAATATACAACATTCGAACCAAAACATTGAATGTCCGGAAGATCTCATGAATACCGGAATCCATCCTAATTTTCCACAACAATATATGATGCCACCCAACTTTGGAATAAATTTGGAACAACTCTCGATTAGAGTTTTAAAAACACCACTTAACAAATTATCAATGTTTAGAGTGTTTGTTTTCTTCTTCGTTTTAAATAATATTTGTATGTTTGATTTACTAAGGGATGAATAATATTGTTTGTGGTTAAAAAAATAAAATTATGTATAAATGATGTGAAAGTGAGAGAAAGTGAAAAAGTAATTTTGATACCTTGAATAACACTTTGCTGTAGGATATGTTAAAAAGTGAGTGTTAAAATATGTGTTAAGCTGACGTGGTAGGGTATTAAATGAAAAAATTTGATACCCTGTGGATAGTCAAAAGATTAGATGTGTTAACAATTATTTCATTCCCTTTTTATTTATTATATTATTTTAATTATTAATTAAAATATTTAAATACTGTTTATTTGAAATTAATATTTTTTATTTTATCATTATATTTTAATATATCATTAAATCATTAATAAATATATTTTTTATTTTATCATTATACATTAATACTTTTAAGTCTTTTAATAACAAAAAAAAAATTAACCTCTTCAAAATGATTCTTCAAAATGATTCCCGATCGTTATTTTATAAATAAACATTTAAAAAACAATAGATACACAAACAAGAAGGTTCAATTAGCCACACCCCACGTGAGTTGTGAGTTGTGAGTTGTGAGTTGTGAGTTGTGAGTTGTGAGTTGTGAGTTGTGAGTTGTGAGTTGTGAGTTGTGAGTTGTGAGTTGTGAGTTGTGAGTTGTGCAAAAACTCTTAACAATAAGAATCAACACAAAAAATATATGTAAAAAATATATATTTTTAATGGTTAGAGCATATTATGAGTTGATCAAATTCTCAACCCTAACTCAAACCTAAAATATTAATTTTGATAAGTTAATTTGAGTTTTAAATATGGATGATATTTAATTTGGGTTGTGTTAAGGTTATCAAAAATATTCAAATTATATAAATTTAATTTAATTCTCTTTTATTAATTTAATATAAATTAATCATATTTCAATTTATATTCTCTTAATTTTTACTACGTTGATTTCTATTATAGTCGAACACGTTTTTGACATAGTTAACACATTTAACACATTTTTCATACGTTTAACATGTTTAACACGTTTAACACGTTTTTGACATGTTTAACACATTTTTTTGGCACATTTAAATATTTTTAGCACATTTAATATGTTTTGTTACGTTTAACACGCTTTACACGTTTTTGCCTCGTTTAACACATTTTGACATTTAACATGTTTTTGCACATTTAACATGTTTTTGATATGTTTAATACGTTTTTACACGTTTAACATTTTTTTTACAAATTCAACACGTTTTGGCACATTTAACACATTTTGGCACGTTTAACACATTTTTCACATTTTTTGTTTGAGCTTATCGTAGATGACTGTCTCCTAGGATACAACGAATTTAATAGTGATTCAACATCGAAATCACTACGTAGCGAACTTAACAAAGTACATGAATCAATCAACAGGTTTCAGCGGAAATACAACGAGTCAAGAACTTGAAAAACACTCGGTTGAGTGTAAAATCGAAGAACACGCAGTTGAGTGAAGAACTCGAACAACACTCAATAAAACCAAAGAAAAACATTTCATATTCTAAAGAGATAATGAAATGAGTAAAGAAGAGATATTAGATTTATGAAGAATTTAACATGAGGGATATTTATAGCTGAAAATTAAACTATCACAATAAATTCATTTATCAATCCAACGACTATCATTCATAGACTCTTAACATTTCAAGACTCTTTGATATTGGATTTTATCCACTAGCATTAAATTTCACAAAAAATTCAAATACGAATTTTGTATGAATTTATATTTATTTGGATTAAATTACATTTAATTTATTTATCTAAATTCACATTTTCATTAATGTAGGGATTGTTGGAATTTTAAACTAATTATATTAATTAAATGAAAATGAGAATTTGGATAAATAAATTAAATATAATTTAATCCAAATAAATATAAATTCATACTAAATTCAAATTTGAATTTTTGGTGAAATTTAATGGCAATGGATAAGATCGAATGTCAAGAGTCTAAGAATGACAATCGTGATGAATTATCAACCATTGGATTGATAAATGAATTTATTGTGATGTTTAATTTCTAGCTATATATATATCCCTCATGTTGTAACTCTTCATATATATTATATCTCTTCTCCACTCATTTCATTATCTCTTTAAAATTCTAAAGGTTTTTTCTTTGTTTTTTTAGTGTTCTTCGAGTTTTTCACTCATTTGAGTGTTCTTTGAGTTTTTCACACAATCGAGTGTTCTTCGAGTTTTTGCCTCATTGTATTTCCGTTAAAACTCGGTGATTGATTCAGATACTTTGTCAAGTTCGCTACTTAGTAATTCTGATGTTGAATCGCTACTATTTTTGTTGTATCTTAGAGACATTTGATAAGCTCCAACACAAGGGGAGACAGTGAAATTGTTTTAAAATTATTAGATATATTGTCTTGAAGTAACAAAAAAATATATATAAATGATGTCACAAAGAAATTAATTAAATACAATATTACAAAGAACGAAATCACTAGAATGCAATGTTGATTCGAGGCATGTGATTAGCACATTTACCTTAAAATAGTTTCACCGTTTTCCTTGTGTTGGAGTTTATCACAGATGACTGTCTCCCAAGGTAAATCTAATAGTGATTTAACACCGAAATCACTATGCAACGAACTTAACAAAGTATCTAAATTAATCACCGAATTTCAATAGAAATACGACGAGTTAAGAGATCGAAGAACACTCGGTTGAGTGGAAACTCGAAGAACACTCAGTTGAGTGGAGAACTCAAAGAACTCTCAAGAAAACAAAAAAAACATTTCGAATTCTAAAGAGATAATGAAATGAGGGGAAAAGAGATAATAAATATATATTTATAGCTTGAAAATTAAACCATCACAATAAATTCATTTATCAATATAATTTTCCAATGACGGTCATTTTTAGACTTTTAACATTTCAAGACTCTTGGCATTCGATCATATTCATTGAAATTCGATCTTATCCACTAACATTAAATTTCACTAAAAATTCACATTTGAATTTGGTATGAGTTTATATTTATTTGGATTAAATTATATTTAATTTATTTATCTAAATTGACATTTATATTTAATTAATAAAATTAGTTTAAAACTCCAACAAAGAAATTGTTGACTTCATGTAGATCAAAAGTATAATGCATATGGGGTAGATGGGAAGGGTATAGTCGCGATAAGGTAAAAGCTTTTCTTCTTTCTCTTTTTAATTTTTTTTAAATATTCTTTCATTTACAAACGTGTGACAAATTAATTTTTAAAAATGTTGTATCAAAATAAAATACAGACATTTACAACGTGTGATAGAATCTCAAAACGGTTATAATTGTGATAATTTGAACCCATGTGATACAATTCAAAATTCGAAACATATATAACGAAAATAACTCAAATTCGAATCTCAAATAATAAATTGACCTTAATTAAAAAAAACTCTAAGTCACAAACAGATAATCACACCAATGAGGTGAAAATAAATAAAATGAAACATAGGTTTAAAAATAGTCGAATTTAGAGTAAAATGAAGAAATTATCGATAAAAGGACTAGAAATCATTTTCAAATAATCCACCAATGGTGGACCAATCAGAAGACGACGCATTGGCTATTTGTTTTCTTTATTATTTTCTTTTTCGACAACACTACCCAACACACTTAGAGACACCAACCGATGAAAAGTTCGGAACAACAGATGTGATCAAAAACATTTTCGTCTTTCTCATCAAGTCGTTAATTCACTGTCCTCTTTTGACTCAACAAATCTGACCGTGTTCAAGCTGCCTCATGTCATTGCCCGTATTTGTTGGACTAATGTCTGAAAATCAGGAGAATGTTATTTTCCTGATATTTTTTTACAAATTCTTTATGTGTGTAGGACTTATTCTAGGGTCTTGTTCTTGTAAAATTTTTTATTTAATTTATACCAAATCAATTTTCCAATCAATCACTTTTTACCAATCACATCATTTATTTCATTAACCAAAATACTAAAATACCCTCTATTTTAAATTATTAATTTTATTTTATTTATATATATCAATATTCTTTAAGTCTTTTTACCAAAAATAATCACCATCTCCTCAAAATCATCCATCATTATTTTTCTCTCCCTCTAGGTTATTCAAATAACCCCAATCCGAACAAGCCCTAAATCAATTTATCACCTCTTCATTTCACACGGAAAATCACGTGCTAAATATCAAATTATTTCACTAACAATAGCCGACTAACATTATTTTTTCAAGGATTTTATTAATATTTCAATTCCTTTTTATCTTATCTCTAGACTATTACATAAGAAATGTTTTTAAAAGAAAAATTCTTATTTTAATTAACCAAAAGGTATCGGGATATGATTGTGTTTAAGATTAATAATGCAAAATGACCCTTGACATGATTAAGGGCCTATTGTGTTTAAAAGTGAACTTTTAAAAAATAATTTAATAGGCTAATTTATATCTAGAAAAGCAAATTCTGGATGTGAAAAAGTCTAAATGTAACCATCTTTTCTCTTGTCTTCTTAAATGTGTCTTTATTATTATGGTTTATAAAGTGTGGAAGGAAAGAAATGCCAACTCTTTTGGGATAAAGTTAAAATGAGATAAACATTTCAAACAATATCAAGAAATGTTATTATGTAAAGTAAAAGTTAGAAAATAAAATAGTGTCAAACACTTAGGAGAATTTGCTACTTTCACTAGTAGAAAATGCATGATTATCGAGGACCGTCACCGAGAGCGATTGAGAGCGATTGAATGCTCTCGGAAAATTTTATTTTACCGAGAGCAATTCTTCGCCATATTATGGTGTAAGTGTGCTCTTTTTTGATTGAAATGTGGGGTGTGTGTGTGGGTGGTTAGTAAGTTTATTAAATGAATTTGAAAAAGAAATTTAGTTTTGGTTTGGAGGATTCATAACAAATTGAGAATGGGACATGTCCCTTTGGATTTGTTAGGTGTTTAGGGTAGAGAAGGAACAATGAATTTATATATGTCTTATCTATTGATTTTTTTTCCCATTTGAATAGGGGTTTGGCTCTTCCACTTTTTGTTAAGGTTTGGTTCTTCATTAAAGTTCTTATGATGTTTTTTTAATTATTAATATTTTAATTTTTGAGTCAAAGATTGGATAAAGGAAGGAACTATTGAGTTTTTAACTAACATGTAGTAATTTTAAGAACAATTTGCATCAATTGAGTCATCATTAGGTTTGTATTTAATTAGTGAATTTGAATCAATTGGATTGTCCCATACTTGGATGAGTTGTTTGAGTTAACATATGTTTTAACTAAAATGAATCGTGTCGTGTCGTGTCGTGTCGTGTCGTGTCGTGTCGTGTCGTGTCGTGTCGTGTCGTGTCGTGTCGTATCGTATCGTATCATTCCAATTCATCGGTGAAATCCAATATATCATATCATATCATAACATAACATAATCATATCGTATCATATCGTATCATATCGTATCATATCGTATCATATCGTATCATATCGTATCATATCGTATCGTATCGTATCGTATCATATCGTATCATATCGTATCATATCGTATCATATCGTATCATATCGTATCATATCGTATCGTATCGTATCGTATCGTATCATATCGTATCATATCGTATCATATCGTATCATATCGTACCATATCGTACCATATCGTACCATATCGTATCATATCGTATCATATCGTATCATATCGTATCATATCGTATCATATCGTATCATATCGTATCATATCGTATCATATCGTATCATATCGTATCATATCGTATCATATCGTATCATATCGTATCATATCGTATCATATCGTATCATATCGTATCATATCGTATCATATCGTATCATATCGTATCATAACATATCATATCATAACATATCATATCATAATCATAACATATCATATCATATCATAACATAATCATATCATATCATATCATAACATAATCATATCATAACATAATCATATCATAACATAACATAATCATATCATATCATATCATAACATAATCATATCATAACATAATCATATCATAACATAATCATAATCATATCGTATCGTATCGTATCGTATCGTATCGTATCGTATCGTATCGTATCGTATCGTATCGTATCGTATCGTATCGTATCGTATCGTATCGTATCGTATCGTATCGTATCGTATCGTATCGTATCGTATCATAATCATATCATATCATATCATAATCATAATCATATCATATCATATCATATCATATCATATCATAACATAATCATATCATATCATATCATATCATAACATATCATAATCATAACATAATCATATCATAACATAACATAATCATATATCGTATCATATCATATCATATCATATCATAATCATAATCATATCATATCATATCATATCATATCATATCATATCATATCATATCATATCATATCATATCATATCATATCATATCATATCATATCATATCATATCATATCATATCATATCATATCATATCATAACATAATCATATCATATCATATCATATCATATCATATCATATCATATCATATCGTATCATATCGTATTGTATCGTATCGTATCGTATCGTATCGTATCATATCGTATCATATCATATCATATCATAATCATAATCATATCATATCATATCATATCATATCATATCATATCATATCATATCATATCATAACATAATCATATCATATCATATCATATCATATCATATCATATCATATCATATCATATCATATCATATCATATCATATCATATCATAACATATCATAATCATAACATAATCATATCATAACATATCATATCATAACATATCATATCATATCATATCATATCGTATCATATCGTATCATATCATATCATATCATATCATAACATAATCATATCGTATCATATCGTATCATATCGTATCATATCGTATCATATCGTATCATCTCGTATCATCTCGTATCATCTCGTATCATCTCGTATCATCTCGTATCATCTCGTATCATCTCGTATCATCTCGTATCATATCGTCTCGTATCATATCATATCGTATCATCTCGTATCATCTCGTATCATATCATATCATATCGTATCATATCGTATCATATCATATCATATCATATCATATCATATCATATCATATCATATCATATCATATCATATCATATCATATCATATCATATCATATCATATCATATCATATCATATCATATCATATCATATCATATCATATCATATCATATCATATCATATCATATCATCTCGTATCATCTCATCTCGTATCATCTCGTATCATCTCATCTCGTATCATCTCGTATCATCTCGTATCATCTCATATCGTCTCATCTCATCTCGTATCTCATATCATCTCGTATCATCTCATATCATCTCGTATCATATCGTATCATATCATATCATATCATCTCGTCTCGTCTTATATCATCTCATCTCATCTCATCTCATCTCATATCGTATCGTATCGTCTCGTCTCATCTCATCTCATCTCATCTCGTCTCGTCTCGTCTCGTCTCGTCTCGTATCGTATCGTATCGTATCGTATCGTATCGTATCGTCTCGTCTCGTCTCGTCTCATATCATATCATATCATATCATATCATATCATATCATATCATATCATATCATATCATATCATATCATATCATATCATATCATATCATATCATATCATATCATATCATATCATATCATATCATATCATATCATATCATATCATATCATATCATATCATATCATATCATATCATATCATATCATATCATATCATATCATATCATATCATATCATATCATATCATATCATATCATATCATATCATATCATATCATATCATATCATATCATATCATATCATATCATATCATATCATATCATATCATATCATATCATATCATATCATATCATATCATATCATATCATATCATATCATATCATATCATATCATATCATATCATATCATATCATATCATATCATATCATATCATATCATATCATATCATATCATATCATATCATATCATATCATATCATATCATATCATATCATATCATATCATATCATATCATATCATATCATATCATATCATATCATATCATATCATATCATATCATATCATATCATATCATATCATATCATATCATATCATATCATATCATATCATATCATATCATATCATATCATATCATATCATATCATATCATATCATATCATATCATATCATATCATATCATATCATATCATATCATATCATATCATATCATATCATATCATATCATATCATATCATATCATATCATATCATATCATATCATATCATATCATATCATATCATATCATATCATATCATATCATATCATATCATATCATATCATATCATATCATATCATATCATATCATATCATATCATATCATATCATATCATATCATATCATATCATATCATATCATATCATATCATATCATATCATATCATATCATATCATATCATATCATATCATATCATATCATATCATATCATATCATATCATATCATATCATATCATATCATATCATATCATATCATATCATATCATATCATATCATATCATATCATATCATATCATATCATATCATATCATATCATATCATATAATATCATATCGTCTCGTCTCGTCTCGTCTCGTCTCGTCTCGTCTCGTCTCATATCATCTCATATCATATCATATTATATCATATCATATCTCATATCTCATATCTCATCTCATCTCATCTCATCTCATCTCATCTCATCTCATCTCATCTCATATCATCTCATATCATCTCATCTCATATCATATCATATCATATCATATCATATCATATCATATCATATCATATCATATCATATCATATCATATCATATCATATCATATCATATCATATCATATCATATCATATCATGTCATATCATATCATATCATATCATATCATATCATATCATATCATATCATATCATATCATCTCGTCATAAAGCTAGATGTCTTTTTATGCATGCACATACTACATCTAGCATGACTAAATACATGACAAGGTTGGTAATTTTGGATTTCCATGTAATTTTCTTGGCCTTCTTCATAAATAATTAATGTTTTATTTCAGATTTTCTTTAATACTATCCAAGACTATACCACTTCCAATTGATCTTAATTATGTGGAAGTTGTCTTCATTGATGATATTCCATGTTGTGTAAAATTTTGTAACTATTTTCTCTCTAAATTGTGTGTTCATAGAGAAAAACTAGTTCTTTCACACATTAATGTGTCATTCTTATTTCAACGACTGCTTGATGCAACTGGTTTTATTATAAATAATGAAGACAATGAACCTCTTATACATACAGATGGAACTGAGTTTATTTCAGAAGACCTTGTTCTCAAATGAGTGAAAATGCAAACATTAATCAAGAAGATTTGTTTCGTTGGACGTATTTTGTAATGACATTTTATGTTTTAATATCTCACTCATAATAATTATTTTCTCAAAGATTAGATGGTGATTAACTTTCATCATTTCTGAGTTATTCATCCAAAATCATGGATTTTTTTATTACTTTGGTTAATACAATAGGAAAACTTCTTTTAGTATATGTACATCTTCAAGAGTTTCTATACACTAAAACCTTCCCTGAAAAAATTTCCTTAAACTGTGTAAATGAATTAACGTACATAATAACACAAACTTCGTCACTTTTTAGACTTTCATTTGGATTTGTTGTTCCCATGAGGTAAAAACTTCCGTAAATAGGAAGTTTGCCTCCTTTTAGTTCTGTTCTTTCGACTTTTCCAATGATAGACAAACGGTATTTGTATATATGATTCATCCAAAGGAATACGGTTGAGAATCATCTTGGCAACAATGTAATAATCATCAATTTCTCCATAGTTTATTGCAATTGGTAAACAATGTTATTTTTTTTCTTAATTTTAGTAATTTAATCCAAATAACTCCACATAATCTATTATGTTTATTAAACAATATAATTTTCAAATAACCATTATTATTTTCAAATAAAGCACATCAAATAAGCTAAATGCATTAATTTAAATCTTTAATACCAACATTTGGATTATTTCTTAAGGATAAGATCCACCACCACCATCCCTCTTCACTTTAATTATTGTATTTTCAGTAAACTACAATAGTTTAGATATCTAAACAAAAACCACAAAAAATATAATATTACTTCTTAGTCCTGTAGTATGATTGAAAAAAATATTCCAAACATCTTTCAATGTATTCATGAGAATATTTTTGAAGAAAATTTTTTAGAAATCCTTCATAGCTAAGTAACTCAATTAGATTTTTCAATAAAAATATTTTCTTTGGTTTCAATTGTAAGACAAAACACAAAAAATGACCCATGCTGAGTACTGGTGTCTATAAGATAACATTCTTCTATTAATTAAAGCAATAAATCAATACTTATCATGAGTAATTTTTTTTGTGTTTTGTCTTGCAATCGAAATCAAAGAAAACATTTTTATCGAAAAATCTAATTTAGTTACTTAGTTATGTAGGGATTTTTGAAAATTTCTTCAAAAATATTCTCATGAATACATTGGAAGATATTCGGAATATTTTTTCCATTCATACTGTAGTACTAAGAGGTAATTTTATTTTTTTGCGTTTTTTTAGGATCTAGACTATTGTAGTTCGATTTTTACTGAAAACACATTGATTGATTGAAGTGATGAGTCATGGCAATGAATGTTGTTTTTTTGAGCACAATCCAAATATTGGTCTTAAAAACAAGACTTAGATTATTGTATTGAGTTTGTTTGATGTAGCTTTATTTGGAAATAATAATAGTTATTTGAAAATTATATTGTTAATGAACATAATAGATTATGTGGGGTTATTTGAATTAAATTACTAAAATTAGGAAAAAATAACTTTGTTTATTGCAGTTGCAATAAACTATGGAGAAATTGACGATTCTTACATTGTTGTCAAAATGATTCTCAACCGTATTTCTTTGGATGAATCATACATGCAATACCGTTTGTCTATCCTTGGAAAGTCGAAAGACAGGACTAAAAGGAGGCAAACTTCATATTTACATAAATTTTTACCTCATGGGAAAAAAAAATCCAAATGTCATTCTCTTCAGCTCTTTGCGGCCCACTTCTCAATCTTTTTCTTTTCTCTCCATCTTCCATTCATCTTTCTTCTCTCTCAATCTTCCATCTTTCTTCTTCTCTCTCAATCTTCCATCTTTCTATCTTTGAATGACAAAAAGAAATGATCAAAAGAGGGGAAGAGACAACTGTGAAGAACAATAACTCATGTTTTGTTTTCTTCATCAGCACGTACTATTTTTCCGATTTCTGTCGATTTTCGCGAGTGAAACGATTCAACTCGCGAGTGAATACCGATTTTATACTTTAACGAGTTATTACAACTTGTGACTCGTTTTCTTTGAGTTGAACTGTAAACTCGAACAAGTTCCTTCAAACTTGAGATTTATTTTTCTTATACTTGAACATGTTTTCCAGCACCACATTTTGCATATGTGCGAAATGTCAAACCTGGTATGCCACTTTTTCAATTCAATTATAGTGATAGAAGACTTTATGGTGTTTTGGTAAAAGTTTGGGTTGTGACTCAATGCAATCCAATCAATGAAGAGAGCTTTAAGTCAATAATTGTAAGCAACTACTATGACGAGGTTGTTTTGGTTTGAACTAGAAAAAGTTCAAACTGATAACCTGATGTCACTGTTTCATGCAAAGCTAAGGGAAATATACAAGAGGTCTCCCTTAATACAAGGATCAAAATACTTAGTTGAACTCCAAGCCATATATATGTCTGACTGTTTTGAGGATAATATAAATGGTTACAAACCCATATATGATGCAACCAAGTATCTATTAAAAAAAAATTACCCATGTATATCTCGAATTGGGAAGGATTATGAATAGCCGATCGAAAGCATACAATCTTTCCTTGTCTAATTGAATCATCAAATAGAAATAGAAGATTCTCTCTCGATTACTAAAGTAACAAAAAATGTGAACTAAAAAAATATTAATTACTATGACCGATGTGGTTCAATCTCCAACTACTTAGTGGTTAAAAAAACTTAAAACCATGGATTTTTTGGATTTAAAAAAGAGTTCAACTTTGTTGCAGAGTCACAAAGTTATTTTCATTGGTGTAGTTGACAGATTGATGTTTGATATGATTTAACACTTTTGTGAGCTGTTTCATACTCCTTGAGAATAAAAATCTGATCAACCTTCTTATCCATTTTTTTAAAAGGTAAAAGGGAATGTAAGTTGTTCTTCAAACTTTACAAAAATGAGTTTTTAATAAACAAAAATAAATGAAGAAAGTTTAGTTGATAAAACAAATTCTCATGTCTCATGCAGATCCATCTTCATTTCTCGGATCGAAATAAATGCAATGCATGCAACATTACTCCTTGTAGTCTTTCAAATTTGTAGTTTTTTCCGTCTAAAACTCTTTTATTTATTTCCTTAGATCTTCCACTATATTAATATAGGTATTCAATCATCCGTGATATTGTTGTTATATATCCCCCATCCAATCCATTTAACCCAA
This sequence comes from Impatiens glandulifera, assembly GCF_907164915.1. NCBI lineage: Eukaryota > Viridiplantae > Streptophyta > Magnoliopsida > Ericales > Balsaminaceae > Impatiens > Impatiens glandulifera. The sequence goes on along the minus strand of NC_061862.1, from coordinate 83,803,074 downwards.
TATTTGTCGCGGTGGAGAAGAATGTGGTAGATGAACTCCTCACTCAAACAAATGTTTAATCTACTAGGGTGATGAAATTCCTTCCTTATTTTGAAAAAGCACTTAAATCAGTCAAGCTTTATAGTGCTAATTTGTTTACAATTAGTAACATCAACCACCCTTTAGTTCCATCTTGCTGAGTAAGTGATGAAATTGTGAATGCTTAGTTCTTGGTGAAAATTCTACAAATTGAGTATTTGAATAGATATGCATTACAAATTTGAAATCTTCTTTATAAATTGATCATTAACTTTGAACACTTTATGTTCAGATGTTTGTTTATGTGAAATATGAGACTTCTGTACTGTGAAATGATGCCTTGTTATCACACCATAAAATAATTGGAAGCTTAACTTTATTATCCAAATACATGAGAATATTGGCAAATATAGATTTTCAAATAAACCCTCTACAGACGAATTGATTGTTTCTTCCGTTACCACTGTATAGGCTTCACAGAGTAAAGAGTAACTGATATACTTCTATTAGAACAGCTAGTATATTAGAACAGTTAGTATTTGAACAGGTAGCTAGTCATCATCTAAGAAACATTCAACATTCATCTCATAATTAAAAAGAAAAATCAAAATAGATGTAGAACTTTATAGGTGTTTCACAACCTACAATGCAAAAGTTCAATGTTTAATACTAGGATCATGCATGTATTAACATAATGTTTCATATTAAAAGTTATGCATAATTTTGTGAAATTAAGATAAAGTAGTGCTTCTACTAAATATTCATGCTTTCATCCATCTATATTTTAAAAACTTTTATTAGGGAAGTTTTAGCAAGTTTAACACCCATTAGACTAGTATCAGCCAATATATCAAATGTATTTTATTTGATTAGCTTACAATCTAATCTATACTTACAAATTTGAAACCCAATAAAATCTTTTGCTTTATCTAGGTTCATATGGGGAATACTCCATTCAAATAATTTTTAACTTTGGATATTTTTGTTATTATGTCATTCCGTATACGTACGTACACAAGTAATACAATAAAACTTGTTTCATGTTGTTTGATAATGTCCTTGGATGATAGTGGTAACCCATATTAAGTGAGACAATTAGGAAATGGTCCATTAACAAGATGCTTGTTTTAACCTATATAAACATTTATTTAGCTTACATATTTTGACCTATAGCTGTTGCAGTGTATCCTTCACGAGGCACCATATAGTTTTGTTTAAAGTTCAAGTTTTTAAAGTTTTCATGATAGGGCCAAGATAGTTGACATCTTTATTCGGTGAACCTAAATTGATACCCAAGTTGCTCCATTTTTCACTACAAACTCAAATGATTGCTAGCTAGCATGTTTTATATACTTGGATTATGATCCCAATTAGGCCAAGACCTCATACCTAGAGCTTCAATTGGCTGCAATTCTTTATGTTTCATCAAGTTCATTTATATATGATGGGAATTTGCCAACTTGACAGTCCTTCTTCTTCTTCTTCATCTTCTCCTCTTCCCATACTAATAATGAACTTTACGAAGATGAGATAGAAATTACTTAAATATATGATGTTTTTTTCTTTTTCATTGCAGGGACTTAGATACGACTCATGATTGACTTCATGCTTGAATTTTTGTCTGAATTATGTTTCCCCCCTTTGGTATTATTTATAGAACTTAATTAATTCGAATATTGGATCTTGAGAGTGAGTTACTGTCTCTGTTTTAAACGATGGGTTCAATGCAAAATACTGTCTTTTACTGTTGTGTATTGAAGGGAGATCAAATTGTGTATACTTACAACAGTAATGGAGATCCTGAACTTAGAAAGGATTCCTTCCTTTCATAAATGGTATTTTCAGACTATGAACCATAAGACTTTCGGGTTTCTAATGGAAGAGAATTACGTTTACTTTACAATTGCAGACTAGGGTCTTGGTAATTCCGGTGTTCACAGCTTCTTAAAACATGTTATGGAGGAATTCAGAAAGGCTTCCAAGAAGGGTACTTTGAGAAGAACAATGTCTAATGTTAATTCTCACGCCTTACAAGAGCAGTTACTTCCAGCGAATCGCCACCGCCGCCTGTTTCTTCTTCTTGCTTGCTCCAGCGTTAATTGATAGAACATTAGCTATTCACCTTAATGCTTTCTGTAATACATATTTCTGTTCAATTTTATGAAGTTCTCATCCCTAATTATATAATCAATTAGATGCTGCCTGTTACAG
>NC_061862.1:82755643-82775345 GCF_907164915.1 Impatiens glandulifera | reverse complement strand
GTGTATTTTTCTCAACCCAGATCTTCTGCTACCGATTGCCGTGTTCCCCTGTGGTGGACCAATCAGATTGCAGCATTATTATTTTAATAATAAATCAATCTGGGTAGGAGACGGAGGGAGGGAGATCCGGAATCCGGGTTTCATCCCAGGTTCACACAAGACGCCGTTAACGGCAGCGCCTATTAACGCCAGGAAATTATATAATATTCATATAGGACACAGATAAGATATCTTCGCTCAGGGCACTGTGTTAGAGGGAAGAATGAGATGCGATGAGAGCGAATATCTACACGCCCGTTGCCCTGACCCTCATGTAAACCCTCCATACCTACCCATGAGAAGACCGCTTGCCTTCCATGAAAATACAATTACCCATCTATGTAAACACCAAAATGACAGGGATTTTATATTTCTGTTTATTAAATATTAATTTAATTTATTAAAAAACACATGCAGCGATATAATATTCGCTTTAAGTAATTCATTCATATTTTTTTTATTAATTTTATTTAATTTTGTTATTTAATTTTTTTTGCCTGGAGACCCTCAGGAGCGAAGATATATTTGCTTCAATTAATTTTAATAAAAACCTCATGTAAACCCCCCATACCCACCCATGAGAAGACCACTTGCCTTCCATGAAAATATAATTACCCGTCTATGTAAAGACCAAAATGACAGGGATTTTATATTTCCGTTTATTAAATATTAATTTAATTTATTAAAAAACACATGCAGCGATATAATATTCGCTTCAAGTAATTCATTCATATTTTTTTTTATTAATTTTATTTAACTTTGTTATTTATTTTTTTTTGCCTGGAAACCCTCAGGAGCGAAGATATATTTGCTTCAATTAATTTTAATAAAAACCTCATGTAAACCCTCCATACCTACCCATGAGAAGACCGCTTGCCTTCCATGAAAATACAATTACCCGTTTATGTAAAGACCAAAATGACAGGGATTTTATATTTCCGTTTATTAAATATTAATTTAATTTATTAAAAAACACATGCAGCGATATAATATTCGTTTCAAGTAATTCATTCATATTTTTTTTTATTAATTTTGTTATTTAATTTTTTTTGCCTGGAGACCCTCAGGAGCGAAGATATATTTGCTTCAATTAATTTTAATAAAACCTCATGTAAACCCCCCATACTCACCCATGAGAAGACCGCTTGCCTTCCATGAAAATACAATTACCCGTTTATGTAAAGACCAAAATGACAGGGATTTTATATTTCCGTTTATTAAATATTAATTTAATTTATTAAAAAACACATGCAGCGATATAATATTCGCTTCAAGTAATTCATTCATATTTTTTTTATTAATTTTATTTAATTTTGTTATTTAATTTTTTTTGCCTGGAGACCCTCAGGAGCGAAGATATATTTGCTTCAATTAATTTTAATAAAAACCTCATGTAAACCCCCCATACCCACCCATGAGAAGACCGATTGCCTTCCATGAAAATACAATTACCCGTCTATGTAAAGACCAAAATGACAGGGATTTTATATTTCCGTTTATTAAATATTAATTTAATTTATTAAAAAACACATGCAACGATATAATATTCGCTTCAAGTAATTCATTCATATTTTTTTTATTAATTTTATTTAATTTTGTTATTTAATTTTTTTTGCCTGTAGACCCTCAGGAGCGAAGATATATTTGCTTCAATTAATTTTAATAAAAACCTCATGTAAACCCCCCATACCCACCCATGAGAAGACCGCTTGCCTTCCATGAAAATACAATTATCCGTCTATGTAAAGACCAAAATGACAGGGATTTTATATTTCCGTTTATTAAATATTAATTTAATTTATTAAAAAACACATGCAGCGATATAATATTCGCTTCAATTACTTGGCTCTAATTTTTTTTGTTTTTTTTATTTAATTTTTTTGGCCTGGAGACCCTCATGAGCGAAGATGTATTTGCTTAAATTAATTTTAATGAAAACATCATGTAAACCCCCCAACCCACCCATGAGAAGACCGCCTACCTACCATGGAAAGACACTTACCCGTCTATGTAAAGACCAAAATGACATGAATTTTATATTTCCGTTTATTAAATATTAATTCAATTAATTGAAGATGACATGCAGCAACCGAACAAATCTTCGCCTCAATTACTGGCTATTTTTTTTTTGTTTTTTTATTTCCGTTTATTAATAAATGTTAATTCAATTAATTTAAAATGACATGCAGCAATATAATATTCGCTTCAATTAATTCATTCATATTTTTTATTTTTTTTATTTAAATTTTTTTGCTGGTAGAGAATATTTGTTCGCCTAGACCATGTTCCATGTAAAATGGATTGAATAGTCGCTTCTCGAGAGAACACTTATTCGCCCCTGGTTCCTGTGTCATGTGACATGGAATGAATAGTCGCTTTTCGAAAGAAGACATGTTTGCCCCGGTTACATGAATATATATACCCCCTAATATGATTATGTTATAATCATTTCCGCCCGATTCATCTCTCTCTCTTCTTGCCTCCTTTCACGGCGATTCGCAACCGGCTCCCTGTCGACCAAACCAGAATCAACATCTTCACGACTCCACAATGGTACGTATTCCTGAATAGTAACTTTTCATATTTAGGATTATGGAACTACTAAACTAGATTATGTTATGTGATGTCGTTGTCTCGTTAATCTTTAGGAAACCCTACTCTCAAAATGTCACCTTCAATGTAAATCCATCGTATTTAGGAAAACTTACCTAGTGTTAGGTTTTGGGATATTATTTCCATGAAACCCTAGTACATACTAACAAAGACCGTTTTTTTTTCATGCACGTGCAGGCAACCGCCACAGCATCCGTCCAAAACTTTGGCAAAGACTGGATTTTTTGCCCAAATCAATTAACAAGTGAAGAGATAGTACTATTCTTGACATATCTCCCTTTTTTTCCATATTGTTTAAGTTTTCATCCTGTTTATCTGAAATATTTATGATTGTTCTTAAACAGCACTTGATGCAACAATATGCTAACACATGTGGTGCCACGGTGACAATGAGGTGGCGAGACGATGTGACCCACGTCATAGCATCCACCGATTCTAATGGTGGATGCGGTCGCACTATCAAAATATTGAAGGCAATATTGAACGGGAGTTGGGTCCTTACCATTGATTGTGAGACTCAGTTATTCTTAACCCTTTACTCTTAACTCAATATTCATTTTCACATATATGAAACTAAAAATACCTATTGCTTTTGTACAGGGATAAAATCATCAATCAGATTTAACTGTTACATGGACGAGTAACCATACGAGGTGCATCGAGATAATAATGGGACTGTGGGCGGTCCAAAGCTGGCATAATGCGGTATTTGAACAATGTAAGTTTTTTCTTATTCCTACTACTCCTCCATATGATATTCAATTCTCCATGATTACTAAATTTTTTTTGTATTTTCTTTCAGCTACCGAAACTTTTCGACAGTTACACCTTTATATTTGCAGGGGAATTCATCCCGGCTTACAAACTGGATCTTATGGGGTTTGTAATTGCTGGAGGAGGTACAACTAAAGAAATGGAGAATCCATTTGTTGAGCCCGAAGATGACAAAACTATAGTTGTATACGACAAGTCTCGGCACGATGTTGATGAACTTGTTTGGGTATTTTAGGCAGAGAATCCTTTGACGACATATTTGGATGTATTTGGTGTTCCTCACACAAGCTTGCTAGAATCCATTGCTGCTTGTGATTTGCAGCCTTTATTGTTGTAGACATGTGTTGGTTGAATTTGAATTTGTTACTGAATATTTGAATAGTTTGCATTCTTGAATTTGTTAATGTTATATTTGATTTCAGATTTCTCTTTTTTGTTCTTAGAATTGTATTTTTTTAAAACACCAGCCTTATATTAAACTAAATCTTGAAACATGAAGAAATAATGTATAACTTAAGTATAAATTTTTATTCATTTATTAATACATAGCAATCTATGTAACTTAATCGCCCCTAATGTGATAAATAATTAATATGTTTTTAAACAACTATCAAAATAATATTTCTAACACAATTGTCAAAATAATAATGTGAAACAATCTTCGCTTTCTGATTGATTGATTGATTTATTAATATTAATTCATAATAATTTTAGTCATTTAATTATTAAAATGAAATACTTTTTTAATCAAGTCACCTCACCGCCACCTAACATCTGCAACCTTTTCATTAAATGCTGCATGGCAGCAAGCCATGCTGCTAAGCTAGACAAAGTTTGTACTGTTTTCTCTCTCACCTGTACGACCATTTCTTCGCCGGAGTGATACTCCATTGTCTACCATCGACCTCTCCTTCGCCGGAGACTTCATTATAATATCAATCCATCTTCCTAAATTAAAATGGTATGTTATTGGATGTCATATATACCTTCTTTACTTTTCGTCCCAACCTTTTTTATGTTTTTTGAATACTCGACATGAAATGTTCTGTTCTGATTGATTATCAGGAAGGAACACATATGAGCGAGAATGATATGAACGAGAATGATATTAATGATTTAAGGTAACATGGTTTAACTTCTCTAATTTTTTTCGTGCATATGTAAGCGAATATCTCTTCACTAAGAGCTTTTTTGATTATATCTTATAAAGCGAAACTCTATTCGCCTAATATTACAATGTTATTAATGTTGAAGTGAAGCGCTCTTCGCTTATACTGTCTTCATTTAACAATAATCTACAAGTTTTGGTTAGTTGAACCTTTATTTTCCACGTTTTCAAATTGAACAGCGAATTTGCTACTTGTCGTCGTCAATTGAATTTCGATGGAAACGGCCAACCTTTGGAGGACATCGAAGCCAACTTAATTCCACATTTAGGTAGGGAATTTGAGAGTGAAGAAGAAGGCTACGTATTCTACTTAGCATACGCTAAACTAATAGGATTTGGTATAAGGCGCAGTTCAAAACATATAGACAACGATGGTAAAATACTGGATAGAGTTTTTTGTTGTAGTGCACAGGGTGAACGGGGAAAAGACAAACGTGATGTCTATGTGAGACGTAGCCGTTCTGTGACGAGGTTCGGTTGTGAAGCGAAATTGAGGATAAAGAGGTTAGACAATGGAAAGTTCCAAGTGGTAAATTTTATTAGTGATCATAGTCATCCTCTTGCAAGTCCAAAGAAAACTCACCTGTATAGATGCCATAGGAATATTTCTGCAGTTGCAGGCTTACATATCGAGATGGCCACTAACGTGGGAATTCCTCCTAAGTCATCACATGCTCTAATGTCTAAACAAATCGGTGGAAGGGAGAATCTAGGTTTTCTTCCTGAGGATTACAAAAATTACCTGCGAACGAAAAGAACCAGAGAGTGTAATTTTGGGGAAACAGGGGGTGTATTAGAGTATTTGCAGAAAAAACAATCCAATGATCCTGGTTTTTATAATGCTTTTCAACTTGATGCGGACGATTTGATAACGAATATTTTTTGGTGTGATTCCAACATGCGGTCCGATTATTTATACTTCGGAGACGTTGTCAGTTTTGACACCACATACAAGAAGAATAATGAAGGTCGTCCAGTTGCGCTTTTTGTAGGTGTCAATCATCACAAACAATCAATTATTTTTGGAGCAGCTCTATTATAAGATGAAACTGCGATGACTTTTGATTGGTTGTTTGAGACTTTCACCAAAGCTATGCGTGGTAAAAAACCAAAAACCATTCTTACAGATCAAGACGCGGGCATGGCTAAGGCCTTGGCGTCTACATGGCCCGAAACAAATCATCGTCTCTGTATTTGGCACATATTTCAAAATGCAGCCATACATTTTAGCTCCGTGTTCCATAATTACAGAGAATTTTCTAAGGATTTTTCTTCTTGTATATATGATTTTGAAGAAGAGATAGAGTTTGTTGAAGCTTGGAATCAAATGTTGACAAACTACGGGCTTAAAAACAACGACTGGTTGAAACGCATGTTTAGCATTAGGCGAAAGTGGGCATTAGTCTATGGACGACAAATGTTTTGTGCTGATATGACGACAACACAAAGAAGTGAGAGTATGAACAGTTTGTTAAAAAGGTACTGCTCCTACAAACACAAGTTTTTAGAATTTTTCAAACACTTTGAAAGACTAATCGATGAAAGAAGATATGATGTGTTGAAGGCTGATTTCAAATCAATTACCAGCCAACCAAGTCTTAACTATCCAGTTTTGATCTTAAAGGATGCCTGCAAAGTTTACACCCCAGAGGTATTTAAGTGCTTTGAACAACAATGGTTTATGTCGCATGATTGTGGTGTCGAAATGTTAGAGGATGTCGACACACACAGAAAATATAAGGTAACACCCCACACTAGGAGATGCTCTCATACAGTTACAGTTCATAAGAATGATGATAAGAATATCGAGTGTAGCTGCTGTAAATTTGAATTTGGAGGTATTTTGTGTGCTCACATCCTAAAGATTTTCACAACGATTGACGTGTTGAAGATTCCTCTGGCGTTGATATTGAAGAGGTGGACAAGAACAACCAAAGATGGAATATTTGGAACTGATCCCATCGTGGACAGTAGTAATGTTGATCCGAGTGAGCTTCATAACATAAGATACAGAGATTTGTGTGGCTTGTCCATGCATTTATTTACCAAGGCAGCCGAAAGAGATGACACTTATAAGCATGTCAAAGAAATTATGCTTAGCCAGTGTACGTTTGTGGATAAAAAATTACAGGAGAGTATAAATATGCAAACTCCACCAACCGGTGTATCATGTTCTGCCCAGGGTGCCCCTGTTCAAGCGAAAGGAATCAAAACTAAGAAGCCAACAAAGTCTGGTAAGAGAAGGAAAGGTGGACTAGAGAAGAACTCCCGAAAAAGAAAATCAACAAGAATAACCAGCGAATCACAGATTCCAGTATGAATTTGCTGACTTCACTTCTTTACTAATAATTGGCTTATTATTATTCATTTATTAACATACTTTTAAATAATTTGATATACCTTTCCAGCCATCAAATGCAATTCCAACGACCACTCCCCAGTTCTCAACTCCTCAACAATGGGACGAAAGTTTCAGCATGGACGCCAATACTCCGTTCACTGTACTTTTGTCATCTCAACTATCGAATTCTAGTTTCATGTGAAATCTGATATGTATTGTATGTATATTGGATTTGAAACCAAGAAGAATGTAATGCATGCCATGTTTTATGTAATACCAAATGAATGACAACAATAATTAATACCTACAAATATGTATTGCTTAAATCAATCGAATGTGTATTCGCCCCCAGTCGACTCCTATTAAGTATATCTTTTACTTAGAAAAGTGATAATTTTGAACCTTAAACTGAAGAGAATATTTATTCGCTTAATTGAGAACAAGTATTTGAGGCGAATATTTATTCTCTTCACATTTCTTTCATGAAATTGATATTTTTGTAGAATTTGGTATTCACATGTTAGTGTAAGTGTAATGACATGACAAGTAATCTGGCTTCTCATGGGTGGGGTTGTGGTTTAACAAGAACATTTATTTGCGGCGAATATTTATTCGCTACAAGAAAAATTATTATTTGAGGCGAACACTTATGCGCCTCATATTTCAACATGAAATTGCTGTTTGGGTCGAATTGGGTATTCACATGTTAGGGTAAGTGTAATCCGGCTTCTCATGGTTCGCTCGAATTAGATTACTTTCAATTAAAACTTTTCACGTAATAATTATTCGCTACTACTCGACTACTCACATATAAATTTCGACCTTAATGTATGAAATGAACAAAAATTGTTTGAAGCGAATATTTGTGCGCTTCATGCTTTTTTCAATTATTTTATTCACTTAATACATAAATGAACAGGTATGATGGCAAATAAATTTTCATTAAAAACAATCTGTATATATACATCTTCATTATTGTCAAAATGTGAATTGTAATGTTTTGAAAATTTAAATTACACAACATATTCATTATTGTACAAATGTATACATTTCCAAATTCATTGGCTAAGCCATTTACTGCAGGAATTGTAGACCTTGCTCCTGGATTTGTTGAGCTCCGAGCCAATGACACGCCAACAATATTCCATCCTCAAGGTCTTTATTTGGTCCCTCACATTTTTTTTAACGCGAAGCCACTTTTTCAACCCTTCACCTCACCTTCATACGTCTCCATGTGTCTCATACAAAAATTGCCGCAGTCCGTGTAATTCCGGGAATCCTGCCATGACAACTTCAAACATGTCTTTTCCAAGCTTCCATATTTTTCAGCAAGAACGGGGTCTACGGCATTCATATATTGTTGCATGTAGTCATCCTGATACATCATTACAAACAACATGATGTAATGTAATTGAGTGCTACTAGGATTCAATCATTGAACATGTTGAAAATAATATTGTAGTGTCATACCAAGATTTGTGCATTCTTATATCTTCTTTCGAAGGGCGCTTGCATGGGTGACTCTCTGTTGTCAATAACTTGAAATTGCTTTTGTATGAAGTTATAGCAAACCAAGTAGAAATGTCTTTCATCAATGATGGGGAAAAACATCTGTGGATAGAATTAAAACAAATGAGATCTCAACTGAGTTGTACATGCTATTATAAGATATCATAGCAAGAGATGTACTTACGAGGTTCACATCCAAGAGGTCCCTCTTCGAAATGTTGAAAGCCTTACCTTCACGACAGAACCTTTCATTGAATTGGTCTAGGGTAGTTATTCCACCTTCACGAAAAATCTGTTTACAGCATAGTCTTTAGTCTCACACGAAAAACATAATTGATAAACAACAGTGCTAGTACAACTTACGGTGATCGCGGTTGTGAAAAAAATCTTATTGTAACGACGTTTTACATTTCTCCTACAACGGTCGTTCAACATGTACGACCAAACGTCAATAATCATGCTGTCCACCCAGGTTTTATCTGCCATTGTAATCATGTCCCCGCGTGTCACGTACAGACTTAGTTTATCCCCAAAAAATAACATTTCACTGCATAAAACATTGAAAACATGTTTCAGAATGGGCTACAAATTGTATTTTGAATGTATAAGTAAGTATGTCCAGGAAACATTACCTTGCATCAAGTCCCGTAGCAAATATGAAACCCACAAAAATCTTCTGAATGTTTGTAATTTGTTTGACATCCCTAAACATTTTATTGAAATATGGGGTTTTCAAAACTGGAGGCAATTCGACGGCTTTAAGCCATTCATTCAATTTCATTTGTGGACGAGAAGAGGCAGTTTAAAGTGGCGGTGGTAGACTAGAGATGCATTCTTCCTGTTCAATCTTCACTATCGCCAAAGAAGGGGAGTTTTTGTGGGTTTCGGTGTTGAGGACATCGGTTAACCAATCCGTTTTTAAATTTCGGGGGACTTTTCTGCAGGCATTTGACGGTCCAGCTTCTTCTGTTTTTGGGATAATTAGGGTAGGAGGCAAGGCTGGGGTTGTTGGAGTGCTGGTGTTCGTGTTGGTTTCTGTTTTGGGAGTAATGGGGTTGGCTTTGGGTTTGGCTTGTGCCATTGGAGGGGCTGGGGTTGTGGTTAGAGGAATGGGGTTGGGTTTGGCTTGTGCCATTGGAGGAGCTGGGGTTGTGGTTAGAGGAATGGGGTTGGGTTTGGCTTGTGCCATTGGAGGGGTTGGGGTTGGGGTTAGAGGAATGGGGTTGGCTTTGGCTTGTGTCATTGGAGGGGTTGGGGTTTTGATTGGAGGAATGGGGTTGGCTTTGGCTTGTGCCATTGGAGGGGTTGGGGTTGTGGTTTTGGTTTCTGTTTTGAGTGGAATGGGGTTCTTGTGGGATTGGGCCGTGGGTGTGAGGGTGGTTTGTGTGTTTCCTTGGGTGTTTAGATGAAGGGTGTTGGATTTGGCATGGGTGTTGGCTTTGGTGTTTTTTTTGGGTGTTTGGAGAAAGGGTGCTCTTGTTGGTTTGGGCTGTTGGACTGGTGTTGGCTTTTGTGTTTGTTTCGGTGGTGGGGGTTAATGTGCTCCTGTTAGTTTGGGCTGTTGGAGTGGGGTTGGCTTTTGTTTGTTGTTCGGTGGTGGAAGTTAATGTGTTCTTGTTGGTTTGGGCTGTTGGAGTGGGGTTGGCTTTTGTGTGTGGTTCGGTGGTGGGGGATTAATGTGTTGTTGTTGGCTGGGGCCGTTGGAGTGGTGTTGGCAGGGTTGTTGGTAGGAAAGGTGTTGGCTTTCGCTTGGGTGGTGGCTTCTGTGTTGGGGTTAATGCCACTTCCTCTTGGCTGCTGATGTTTTTTTTGTCCAGGCTCCGCTGTAAGCCTTCCCTTAGGATTGAATGGGAGTTTAGTACCGTGGCCAATGGCTCAAATGCAGACTGTACAAGTTTCATTGCGTTTATCTGGTGCATCTCATTCAGATATTTAGCCCCTTGTGCCAATTCGTCTGCAGCGGCCGCAACCTTCCTCAAACATGATGCCATGTTTTGTGGAATTGGAGCCTGCTCAGTTTGATTGTCATCTCCAGATTGTGGTGGTGTTGGCTCCACATTTTGTTGAATCGGTGGTTGCTCATTCGGAATGGCTATGCGAGCAACTACCCTACCATGTCCAAACCCCCCTGTGCAGCCTCATACTCAACCCTTTCGTACATCTTCTTCTCGTCCCAGCATCCTAAAATAGGAAAACTCCTTGAGATCTGACTGTTTACCTTGAATTCAACCACACGGTCCAAGTAGCACAACTGATACATTAGCATAAACAAATATATGTTACGTTCAAACTCATGAAAAATTTTGAAGGTACAACCTACAGCAAATAGATTTCAATACTCACCAAAAGAAACGTTAATGGTCCATGGAAATAGGATGTCTTTTTTTCTTTCCACTTATAAACACTGTCGACTAGTCCGTCTAACGTGAACTTGCACCAGTTGTAGTCTTTGATTTTAGATACATCCTGGAGGGATTTCAGTACTTTGAATCTGTACATAAAAAATGAGTGACTCAAGCCAGTTAAAATGACATTGAAGTTCTAAATGAAATCACAGAATTAATGCTAGGTTCTTTGGGTATACCTGCACTGTGGATTTTGGGATATCCACAAAAAACTGGATACAACAAACACCACGAAGTCCATCTTAAAGTTACTGTCTCCTGCCGTGTTCTGTAGAATTTTGTCAGGCATTTGGTAGGTTGAAGGACCTCCACTGTTCTCGAATCCCCATCTCCTTCTCCACTCCGTGAGATGGTCCTTGTACACCTTGTCGTCCGTGTGATTTCCTAAACACTCTGCCACTACTAATTCCCCTCTGGGTATGTTCAATACACATTGAACATCCTCTTCATCAATCTGCATCTCCTCTCCACTGTGTAGGACGATGCTCCTCCTTCTGGGATTGAATAGACTCACAATGCACCGTGAGAATTGAAGTGGGCATTTTGATATGCGAAGTGAAAGAAGGGAACCAAATCCTATGTCCCTCACAACCTGCTTCTGTTCTTCGGATAACCTGTTAATCAGGTTATGAAGGCCCGATGGAGAGGTTCTGCTCTTGAAATCAACATCTGGGTCACGATTCCTTCTTCTTTTCTTCTTAACCTGGTTCTCATTAATTGCTTCATTAGCCGCGTTGGCCAGAATATCCAGTGGTGTCGTGGGCGTGCCTGATGCCTCGGGTTTTCTTTTCCTTTGTTGAACATTTTCTAACATTAGCGTAATTACCTTATTGTGTTAACTTCCGTCGTGGATTCAGTATATGGAACTATTTGCATATCGGAATCCGGATTCTGAGATGATAGAGTCACATTTAGATTCAAACGAACTCAAATTAGAAAACGAAAAAGACCCACGCATGCAACCGTAAACACTTTTTACCATTTTGGCAGCAGCAGAAGATACTAACCGGAAGAGAAATGGATTCGTAGTCGAAAGGCCGGAGACGATAGTGCTAGGTCAATTAGTAGAATAACCTTGGTGTATGACGGCCGGAGTCGGGCTTCAGATATTTTAGTTTCTTAAGTGCTCTATTAGTGTGACTGTATTTTCATGAGGCCGTATCGGTTTTTACAAACATGAATTAGGAGTTTTTCATGAACTTCATATGAGTCGAAACGATATTCGCTCATGGAATGTGACATGTAATTCTGCATTTTGAAAGGAAAGCATACTAGAATAGGCGATGATGTATTCGTGTCGAATGCCGGATTGTACGAATATATGTTCGCTTAGGACATGTATAACTAGTGAATGTATTGAGAAAAATAAATTACAAAAGGTGAGCAAATATTCGCTTCTCCATGCGGAAGAAGCGAAGAAATCTTCGATCAGCAAATCCAACAGATCTTATACAATCTAAAGGATTGACATTTGATTGGATGGTAGCAGTGGAAATGACCTTCCTTGGTCACAAAGCCTGAGACTATGTGACAGTTGAATTGACAGGACAAAAATGTTTTGGCGCTTCATTTTATTTATTTAATTTATAATTGAGATGTTAATTAAAATTAATTTATTTTTCTTTAAATCTAAATAACAATATAGATATTCTAATTTTACACGGATGTAATAAATATAATTTTTGTTATGTATGAATAATTTAATATTTCATATAATGTTAATTATAGTAAATGGAATTTTTTGATTTATGAGCGGAAGATTGAGCGTTTATTTTTATAAATTATTGGTTTCTATAATAAAACACACCAAGATCAAACAGCACCTCTAATTTTTGTTTATACTTTTTGATTAACAATATATAAATTATGAATGATGTTTCCTGTCAAAAATACTAAAGACTGGTCCGATTCGATATTTAATGATTACTTTAAGATATGATATACCGTATAAAAACATTTCATTAAAGAATTAAAAAAAAATTTGAAATGTTAATTTAGGGATAAAATTTTTTAAATAGATTCGAACGAAGATTTATTCGCTGCGTATCTTTTCCGCCAACATTCATTAATAAATGGAAAATTAACTTCGATTATAATTCCGGTCTTCACATACATGCCTTTGTGTACTTACATCAGGGGTAAAAGGTCTTCTCATGTGAGGGTTGAGGGATTCACATGTACGTCAGCTTAGAATTCAATGAAGCGAAGATTTATTCGCTTCATATATGCCTCTCATAAATTACAATTTTCATTGAACACGAATATGTTTTCGCTGCTTTTCATTTTTAATTAGTTGCATTCATATGTAAGAAATGTGAATATAAAATTAATGTTAATTTGGGCATTTACATAGAAGGGTTAGTGTATTTCCATGACAGGCATATGGTCTTCTTATGGTTGTGTTAGTGGGTTTACATGCAGGACATTTGAAAAATAATTAAGCAAACATTTATTCGCTTCCTACCGACACTCCGTACCAAAAGCATTTTTGGAAAAATCTAAACATAAACCTATAGTATTTTATGAATTCCTTTAATGAATAATATTTTAAATCTAAATATTATTCGATATTATTTTGTTTATAAAGAAAGAATATTATATTTAATATAAATTTATACTTATTTCCTAACATAATATATTATTTAATATAATGTTAATTACATTTAGGAGAACACATAAATGCTATTGTTACAATACTTTATCAATAATGAAATATAATTTATGTGATGTGACAAAAGGACTCCACACTG
Source organism: Impatiens glandulifera (assembly GCF_907164915.1). Lineage (NCBI taxonomy): Eukaryota > Viridiplantae > Streptophyta > Magnoliopsida > Ericales > Balsaminaceae > Impatiens > Impatiens glandulifera. Next base: position 82,761,746 of record NC_061862.1, on the reverse strand, counting down.
TTCCGATTTGATATATGATCACGGACTGACTACTTTTTCTGAATCCATAGATATAAAATGATTTCTATATAGGGTTTTATACAAAAGCACACTTGTTGTCCAATAATTAAATATAATTTATTAATGATGTGACAAAACAAAGGACTGCATACTGTTCCGGAAAAATATTTGAGCACGAGTAAATTAATTTTTCCTAATCAATAGATATTTATTGAAAATTGATGTCGAAATTACTTAAACCATCCAGGTTGACATGAAAAATATCGTGAGCATGAGCATTTCTGTTAAACATGCTCCTCATGAATTAAAATTTTCATCAAATAAGAAAGAAAAAATTTCAAGAAATTTAAGCGAATATTTGTTCACTGCGTGTTATTTTTACTAAATTATTTTAATATTTAATAACCGGAAATATAAAATTCATATAATTTGGTCTTCACATACACTGTTTAGTGTATTTCCATGACAGACAAGAGGGCTTCTCATGGTTGTCTTGGGGGTGTACATGTGGGACAGGTAAAAAACGAATCAAGCGAAGAAATCTTCGCTTATGAACGACTCCCCGTAAATAATGATGTTTGAAAAAATATAAACATAAACATGAAGTTATTTTAGCTAAGATCTCTTCGCTCTTCGAATTAATTTTTTTAGCAGATACACGGAACCTCCAAATTCATGTTAATTTTGGTAATTTGTGGGATATTAAAATGTTTTCACGCTTCAATTGAATGTTTTCAATAAAATATATTTTAATTCTTATTTATCTTCAATATAATTGTCTTCATATAGCAATAATATTATATTGAATACAATTGTATAATTATTTATTAAAATATTATTATGAATATAAAAATAATTTATTATGTAATATAATGTTAATTACAATATTGAATTATTTTTTTTATTTCAAAAAATTATTTCTAAACACATACCAAAAAACTCTGCTATTGTTATTACTTTTTCGTTAATGAAATTACTTTTTCATGATGTGACCAAAGGACTGCAAACTGTTCCGATTTGATATTTGATCACGGGAAAATTACTTTTTCTGAATCAATAGATATAAAGATTTATTAAGAAAACAAATTTTCTGTTTGCTATAAATAGGGATTACATAAACAATCTTCGTCGGCAGCATGAAATATTTCGTGAGCATTGTTGTTGAGAGTGTGTGTTTTTTTCAGATAGTTTGTTGGGATGTATCATTTGGGAGATTCTATGTGATGGAAAACATGTACAATGAAGATCAACTGGTGGAAAACATCTTCAGTTACTTCGAATTCTTCATACCTCAAGTAGAAACTACCGCTCAAATGAAGATCATTCGTGTCCACTGCTTGTGGGAAGCGCCAACTGTGGGAGATTCCCTGGGATGGAAAACATCTCAAGAGATAACTCAACAGGTGTATGACCCCAGTTATGCGTGAGAGATCCGCTGTGGTCGCTTCAATGGAGATGCATTGAAGCTGGATATGCAGATGAATAGTGTTAAAATGTAAAAATGTTTATGAAACGTAGAAATGTTTATGAAACTTGTAATGAAATTTTGTTCATCGAATTATAATAAATATTTGTTATTTATATTTTCATGCACATTTCATTAAACATTTATAAAATATCGAATTTATTAGAAATAATAAAGTATTATCATATCTACTCTTCTGGCTAAGTGTACGTTTCCCATAAGTGAAATCATTGCCATAATTGTAATCTGACGTGACATGTAATGTAAAATGTTTTGGCGTTTCTTCAATCATTCAACCCTTGATTGGATTTAATATACAAGCGAATACATTTTCGTTCAATGTTGTCGACCTCAAATATGAATATGAAGCGAATTGTATTTCGTTTCGTAACAATGTTGGGTTTAATATAGAAACTTACAAGCGAATGATTCTTCGTTTTCAAATTCATTAGAGTATTACATGAAAGTGGCACAAATACAATAATATGTAACTTAAAAGATTGGATGCGACTTCCTCTTCATTTTCAATCACATGGTTAAAAGTAATACACTAACAAACAAACGAAGAAATGTCCGTTCGATTTACTAATTAGATACTGTGTGATGAAGCGAACAACCAATCGATGGATCAATGTAAGGGGTTTACATGAACACATCAGTTGTTTTACATTATACTTTGAATTGATAATGACATACAAATTCCAATCAAACAATCAAACATAACAACAATGATTCGATTTATATCACTCCTGAATAAACTAACTACATAATGTAAAATATAACTTCAGAATATAATCAAACATAACTTCATAATATTATTGAATACACAAAAACATTCCATAATCCGTTTACATAAGTACTACACAGATTAACCAACAAAATAGCTGTTCAAAAATACAAATGAAGCTCTAGTCTGATTCATGAGAGGATGACTCGTCAATCGGTCCTGTCATCGACACGATCTCATGTTCGATGACGGGTGGAATGTATAGCTGAATGGCTTCGTTCACAGCATTGATCCATCGGTTGGGGATTGAAACCGTAAAATAATTTTCAATAATTGATGCGTACTCTAGGTAAAGATGGTGAGGAGTAAGCATGAAGTCCTCCGGAGGATTGAGTCCATTCGAAGGTAGGGGATTCTGTAGGCCAAATTGTCTATATATGACAGTTGTGCAGTAGGAGGTAGTTCCCTCAAGGCCCAACAAAATGATGAATGGAGAACCCCTCATCTCGTACATCATTACACTAAAGAGATACCACGGAACAATGAACCTAATTGGGTGAATATCCGAAATAAAATTCGGAGGCACGAGTCCATTGACCCTTTGCACTTGTAGATTGGCAAAGGAAGTGTAGGGAATTGAAGGACGGGGCAACCAATGCAACTTGTCTAACAACCAGAGGTAGAGAACCAAAGGTGATCCACAGCGAGAATAGTTGTTTTCCTCTGGAACAAATTCGTTAAGACCAAGTAATGTCTCAGCAAGTACAAGGCTATCCAGGTTTGGGGCGTTTCCTATCAGTGCAGGAACTACCTGCAGGATCCTATCCGAAGGCCGTCGTCCTGCAGCCGGACATAAAAAAATGAGCCAGAACCACAAGCATGATCAGTTTGCTTTGTGTGTTGTTGATGGTCCTCTCAGCTCCCTGGACACGCCAAATGTACTCGTCCATGTTTGTCATATTGAGAAATCCATGTTGGAGGGTAAACAAAAGAGCATCAAACATTGTACATCCATAGAAGCTGTCGTAAATGTGGAAGGCTATATGAGGATCTTGATTGACAGGCAAAATCATGAGTGCAAGACTACCACACCTAAGGATTGAAGTAAAGTCCTCTATCGTCGGGCATATGTGCATTTCCCCAATAACAAAAGAACGAGAGTCCGTATTCCATCTGCTTTGCATGTGGGCCATCAGTCCGTCGTGAACGTTTATTCGTAAAAGAGGTAGAATCTCGTCTACATTATAGACACTAAAAGGGACAGGGTCATCGTTCATCAGACTTAAGTATCGCTCCAGCTGTTGCTGTGATAAAACCAGCATGTCTGGGTCCATCTCTACATCCATCTTATGAGTTTTACACTAAATGACTGAAGGAAAGACACCGGTAGATAGAGATTTGGGAAGGAAAGAGTCAAAACAGAGAGAGATGTGAGAGTGAGAGTGTAGTGTGAGAGTGAGAGTGAGGGTATGAGAGTGATGATGTTGATACAACAGTAGTTGAAGTAATAAATGAGTTTTCATTCTTGAATTCACATCAATACATAACTCCGGTAGGTGCATTACATGTTGTGAAGATATCTTCGTATTATAATTTTTAGTTCATGTAGTTACGAATATATATTCGTCTAGGAATTTAAAAACATATATTGAAGAAGATATCTTCGTCTCTGATTTTCAAAATATCGATTGTACCCCAAAAAAACTTAAGAAGATATCTTCGTTTAGGAATTTGAAAATATATAGTGAAGAAGATATTTTCGTTTAGTAATTTGCAAACATATAGTAAACGAAGATATCTTCGTCTCTGATTTTCAAAATATGGATTGCACCAAAAAAGAACATAAGAAGATATCTTCGTTTAGGAATTTGAAAATTTATAGTTAAGAAGAGGGCCACAAGAAGACATAAGAAGATAATTTTGTTTCAAAGGTGGTCATCATGTCAATATTACGGTTGCAAGTTTATCAGTTTCATCATGTTAAGAATATATCTTCGTTTAAGAATATTAAAACATACAGTTAAGAAAATAACCTCGTTTAGGATTTCAAAAATATGGGTACAAGAAGACATATCAAACATCAATACATTATAAGCAATTCATTATAACTCCATACATTAAGATCTGAATTACATTTCATACATTAAGATCTGAATTGCATTATAAGTTATAATTCAATATCAAACATCCATACATTAAAAATAGGTCAATTGACCTGTGTAAACATAAGAATTACTGTACAAGTATAATTCCGTATAACACATACAAATCCCTAATATCTTGATCTAATTGCAGTCTTTAACTTGAACCTATTGACATTGTGCTCAGACATAAGAATTCTGTATAAATATTTTATCCTCAATGTACTCAAAGCTTCTTCGGCCTTCAAAAGAACAAGAGAAAGTATAAGAACATTTAAAATTGTTAAATGTCATAGAATAACATATGGTATAACACTTACATTATTTTCGTTGATGTCAATAGACCAACCCTTCATCGATTCTCTATATGTTTCCATATGTCTCATTAAATATACACCACAGTCTGTCTTGTTTGTTTGGTCTTGTCAAGGCAGCTTTGGGGCCGTTATCCTGTATTTCTTAACCTTTTCCGCAAATCTTTGTATGCCTTGCATTTCCAAGAAAGTCGAAAAACTATCGAATTGATTCCTCAAATGGACATACTTGTCCAAAATTTTCATTCTATGCGGACGACCGGAGTTGTCTAGTACATTGATGTGGGAGTCTCTAATATTCACATATACAAGAAAGAAATGTCGGGAAGTGACGACAGGTAGGAATATCTGCAAAAAGAACATAAACATTTGTTTTTTTATGGCATTCTCGTTACTTGGAATTAAGGAATATGTACATACCAGGTCAGCGAAGATGAGGTCTTCTTTTGTGACATGGTAGTTTCTCATGTCTTCTTCAAGGGATTGACAAAATAAGGTGCTATCATACTGCAGATTAACCTGGAAAATAAGGGTGGAGACTCAAAGTCATGAACATTGAAGGATACATAGCACAAAACAAGAGAAGCACTTACATGTGAAATTGATGAAAAACAAATTATTCGTGGTTCATGCCTTGGAAACCTACGACATTTGAAGTGCACAATTATGGACCAAGCGTCCACCACTTCGCTCGCAATTTCTTTACCCATTTTCATTGTTTGAAAGAGACTACATGTGATATTACCCGGTGCACCTTCGTACAGAACGTCCCTGCAAAATACATTCATTTAGAAGACCATAACTAACTAATTTCATATTTCAAATTCCGAAAAGCATGAGAGGTAACTTACATTGGAGGCAGGTCTTCATCAAACACAAAATCGGCTAATATATGTTCCTTGTTGGTTATTTTGTGGTCCAACATATCCGCAACCTGTTGCATGTAAGGGGATCGAAGGTGCACAGGAATTTTCGTGATCTTCCTCTTAGGATATTCTCTAATGTTGATGTGTCCCCCCATCATCTTCATCTTCATCTTCAGAAGATTCAACGGCCTTAGAAGCCTCAACCTTTTCCTTGCCTTCACCCTGATCATTTGGTGCAACAGACTGAGCTTTGGGTTCTGCAACATGTTCCTTCCCTTCACCCTGATCATTTGGTTCAACATGCTGCGATTTGGGTTCCTCAACCTGTTCCTTCCCTTCACCCTGATCATCGTCTTCAACAGTGGGTGTCTGCACTTTGGGTACCTCATCCGGTTCCTTACCTTCACCCTGATGATCAGTTGGTTCAACACTGGGTGAGTTATCTTTGTTGGGCAGAACTGCATCCTCAAGTTCGTCCTGTTGAGAAGGGGTTGACTTGGCTTGAATGGGCTGATATGCAGCCTCTACATCTTCCCGTTCAACAGGAGTGATTCATCGTCAATGTCCTGACCTACATCCTCAACATCTTT